>NW_026136713.1:25323223-25368223 GCF_905237075.1 Dicentrarchus labrax | reverse complement strand
TCTTTTATACTTATGACTCAATTTCAATACTTTTTGTTTTGTTGACTTACATAACCTTTCAGCTCAGGTTGGACAGATTCTAAAGGATATGAAAAGTTTCAGGATACTCAAAGAAATTACAATTAAAACTAAAACCCAACGTCAGTAAGTAACAGAACATCTACAGGAGCCTGATGTGCTCTTTGGCCACAATCAGTGAAAGTCTGGAGGAAAGAGGAGCAGAATATCATGAAAACAACACATTTTAACTAAAGGATTAAAGAAAAGAGAAGCTTTAGATTACTGACCTCCGCTGTTGGACGTGCGATATAATAACACTGCAATAATAAAAACACTTTGTTAAAGCTCATAATGTTACACTTCTGTTTATTCAAGTTATTTATGAGGTTATACGTTATGTTTCCATCGGTACCAACCATACAACCATATACTAAAGTTAGGCTTTCAAAGGGATCCATTGACCTCTGACCTCAAGATATCTAAATGGGTCTCTGGGTAACCACGAGTCTCCTCTTTACAGACAGGCCAATTTTATGCTAATCCCATATAGTTCCTGGGACTCACTGTTGTGCGGAGTTAAGTTTGAGGGGAAATGTGTTTTTATTTTGTCGGTAACATTAATTATAGAAGTTCGATAATGTCACAAATGATTCAGCAGGAAAAATGAAGTCAGCAGACTTTCCACTGAGCACCAAAACTGTCAAATGACTAAGCATCCAAAAGCAGAAGTGATCGGTTTTAATCACTGTTCTGTGTCGGCCTACTTCTACAAGTGGTCAAATGTCACTGTGTTGTGGTTAGCTATGATAATATACACTAATATAATGTGATATGTTGAATTAATTTAAAACAAACTGAAATTTCATCCAAAAAATGTAAGTAACACAAACTCAGTTTTTTATGTTGAAAAAGATTCTTGATTAGTTTTTACTATTAATTTTAAAAGACTTATAAGTTACAGAAACCTTATTAAAGCTCTTTTTAATAAATATTTACAATGAAAATTGAAAAATTGACATTACTACATGATCATTACTAATGAGCCAGAAGTTTTTTTAACTTATAAAATTGAGTTTGTTTTGCTTTAAATTTGCAATGTAATAATTATTTTGAGTTAAATGGAGTTTTACAGTTTAAGTTAGTGTATGATTTTACCTGTTATATTCACATTTCTCTTCTTTCTGTCATTAACAGCTATTTTAACAGAGATAAAAACAATATAATTCAGATCTGTTATTTACATTTGAAATCATTTTGACCCCAAAAGAAGTAAATAATTCAAACTTCCATTTATTTAAATTAAGTTCAGTTTAGATTTAGTAGATTTACTTTTACTGATGTGACCTTTTGAATCTGTTTTCCAGCCCAGAAACGTGTAAGCGACCCGAGATCATTACTAAATACTGTGGGAACCAGTTTCTGTTCAGGCCCTCTGCGGTCCCTCAGTGGTCAGGTTTAATCTGATCTGTCCATCGTACGTTCGTCTGATGCTCAACAGCGACACCTCGACACCAGACTTCTGTTTCTGTTTTCAGGTTTTAAGGATTCCAGCTTGTTGTGAACATTATCGTGAACTTCCCACTGAAACAGGAACGTTTTCCTGTTTGAATCTGCACAGGTTTTGATGCTTCCACTGAGGATTTCTTATATTCTTATTGAACTGCTCAGAGGGATCTGGTACAGATCGTACAGAGTTTTATATAACTAAAAGACTATATATATAACTATATATAACTACTATAACTAATCTTAAAGAAGACTTTCTGCAACCTGAAAGCATGAAACAGCATTTACAGACACAGAGCAGTCCTCTCTGCCTGACTGCACTGAATCAAGCTTTTGTGCTCTGACACACCTCTAAACCACAAACCTTCACTTCAATAAAGTATTATTGATTCACGATGAATTCAGCATTAAAAGGCTTCATTAAAGGAAAACAAGCTCACTACTGCCCTCAGCTTACTGGAACAACAACAGCAGGCGACTCTCAGAGATTCTACCACAATGAGTCGAACTTCTTTTAGCTGTAGGTGTGCTGAGAACTGAGAACTGCATCAAAAACACTTTTCCTGAAGCTGAAGGCTTCTTCTTTGTTTCATGAAGAGGTTTCACTTTGTGTGTGGGCGGATAGATCTCTGCTGCGTTCACTGTCTCGTAGGAAGTTGCATCGGCTCCAGTCAGAAAGAGTTTGTTCTTGTTCCTGCACTGTGACGTTTGAATGATGTCTGAGACTCTAGAAGGAGGTTTTCACATTCATCTGCTGGAAGTGGAAAGTTTCTCTGAGCTCACTGAACAGCTGATTTTAAGGGGCGGGGCCTACGAGCAGGATTTATGACATCACAAATAGTTTGGAGGTCAATCCTGGTTCAGTGTGAAACTTATACAGTGTGATGTAAACCAGTGCACATTTTAACAAAGATTTACTTAAAACTGCTAATGCTCATAGCCCCGTTACAAAAATCCCAGAAACTGTTCAAAGTAAACGTCCAGTCACCACCAGGAGGCTTCTCCCGGTTAGGATTCCTTCAGTGTTCATGGTTCAGGAGGTTTCTACCGGGAGCCCAATGATCCACAGAGGTCTCCTCCTCTCCAACACAAACAGACCCGCTGATTAAAACCACTAAACACACTGAATAAAGCAGTTCCACCTTAAACACACTGAATAAAGCAGTTCCACCTTAAACACACTGAATAAAGCAGTTCCACCTTAACAATCACTGCTTCTCCCACGCTGTTGGACAGACAAAGGACTAATCTAAACAGTGGATGGTAACAATGTGGTGTTTATAGACTGTTGGTGCTGTGTAATGATGAAAAGTAACTCTTTAAACCAGAATTATAATTAAATTATAAAAGTGCTTCTAAATTGTACTCATTGCTTTTACCTAAATACAGAGTAAATGTATTATTATGAATTATTCCCATCAGTGTCTGTTTACTATCATAAAACTACCAAATAGTTTGTATTTCTCCACATATATTCTATATCTTGTTTGGTTTGAATGTAACACATAAAATAATAAAAAAGTCACTTCAGTACTGAGACACTGGTTGTTGTAGAAGTAAACTCTGGTTAACCCGGGTTCTGATCCATGAGGTTCAGCGTGTTTCAAATGAGTAAAAAATAATATTTTTGAGCAAGAAGTCATTTTTATATAAAAGAATAAAGAAATATGGATTTTCTGTTTGAACTTTATACTTTTTAAGGTGACTCTGAAAAGGCAGATGTCAACATAGGTTTAGTGTTTTATTTTATAGCTTTAATGTTTGTTTTGTGCTGTGTATAGTACAGTGGAGCTCTGAAGTGGTTTATAAAACTATCCTGAGGTTTGAATCATAACTAAAAGTTATATAATTACCTAAAAGTATCCACTATATTTATATTTAATACATGCTATCTAGCTTTTTTAAAAACACAAACAAACATAAAAGCCGTCTTTTCTCAGCACTGTAAGTTTGAACTTTGGAGCTGAGTTTCCCACGGTCCCTGAACGCCTCTTCCTGCAGTTAAAGGCGGTGTGTGTGCGGCGGGCTGTCAGAGACCTGCTCGGATGGAGAGCAGCTTCAGTCCGCGGACTCTGACCTCCACAGCTCTTCCTCAGGTTCGTTTCTTTCTCTTCTTTCTCTCTCTAATGTTTCACAGCTTTAACGGAACCTTTGCTGCTGTTTACGGACACATTTAATAGTTCACACAGGAACTTAAACACACCACGGTCGGCTGCTCGTGTCTCTGACAGACAGACAGACAGACAGACAGGTTTTATTTCTCTCTCTTTGCTCTAAAAGCTTCAGTATGAGATTGTTTATGGAGGCTCATTACTGCCAATATGACAGAAAAAGATTCTGTAAGTCAATATAATGAAAAACCTTCAAAATAATGACTCTGTGAACGTCTGGGCTTCCATAGATTTGGTTGTTAAATCAATAAGAATTTTAACCTGTTCTTATGTTTGTGTGTAAAATCTGTTAAATACTATAAACATTGTGAAGTAGAAGTAAAAGTACTCGAGTAAAGTACACCACTTGAGTAAATGTAATTAGTTAAGCAGCTGTTTAAGAGAGCAGTAACTTTAACTATATATGTATTTTTAGTATTTTAGTCTATAATAAGGAATCATATCTAATAAACTGATCATATGTTTGTCTGGAAAGTAATCAGTAACTGTAACATGAATGTAGTGGAGTAAAAAGTACTTCTGAACTGTGTTTCTGTAACTGAGTACATACATTGTTTATTTTACTTCAAATTAAAATGAGTTCCCTGTCAAACAGCTACAGCAGCTTTAATTACAGGAAACTAAAGAGTATTTGCAGGGTGAGAATGTAACTGATTACATTTACTCAAGTAGTGAATTCTTGTTGATTTAACGACCAAAATGTGCATAAAGTAATTCAAATGAACAGTAAAATGCTGCTAACATGCTCAGTGTATTTGTAAGGAATGTAACATTTAGTTTGATGAACATAACAGGGAACATTTTATTAAATATTATTACTCCATTACATATATCTGACAGCTATAATCAGGATGTCGCAGCATTTTTTTGGGAGAAAGTAAACTTTGCAAAAAATAAAAGTTGCGATCTATCATCATCTTTCTGTCTAATTGAAGGAAAGCGGTTCCAGTGAGCGTAACGTCGCTGTTTGGAGGGTAAATATGAAACGTTTGCGTCGCTCACGTCTGCAACCTACACAACTAGAAAAACAAGGAGTGAGTTTGATGATGTCTTACTTCACAGAAACGAGGCTTTTTAACTTTGTTCAGATTCCTTTATTGCAGTGTAGGTACGTTTATATCAGTTTATAATCCCCTGGAATCAGAATCATTGTGTACAAACCAAACTCTGGCTCTAAAGGCCACCGTAGTTTCTCCTTCACACCTGAAACTGCAGCTTCCCCGCTAGATGCCACTAAAACCTACACTGCACCTTTAAATGGCCTCTTTTCCCTGTAATGTGAGTCCTTTAATACTTGTATCAGTGAGACTGATGTGAGCTGATGGAAGCGTCTCATCCTTGTGTTTCACTCATCCTCTGAATGAGCGACCACTTCAGGGACAGCGGGCCCTCAGCTGTGGTCAAAGGCTCCTGTCACACACATGGACCTCCTGTCAATAACAACAAAGATCTACTGGCTACTTCAGAGCGCTTTGCCACACACACACACACACACACACACACACACACACACACACACACACACACACACACACACACTGGGCTTTGATGCTGCTCGGTGCAGAGGGGCAGGCGGGGGGGCTCCATTGACTTTGGCCCTGGCTCTTGAACTGGTTTGTGAAAGGTCTCCGACTGGTACTCGACCTTTCCTGTTTCTCTGTGAGTGTGTTTGAAGGAGCGTGGGGGGGGGGTGGGGGTGGGGGGGCATTTGAGTGCCGCTGGGTGGTCGCAGTAAAGCGAGGCGCCTCAGATGGCACGGCGGCACCTGTGCACATAAAAGCGTGCGAGCTCAGAGACAACAAACAATGCAGTCTGTTTACTGAACCAGATAAACATCAACCACAGAGTTCACCGTTCACCGGCCTGCGTCTGTGCCCCCCAGCAGCAACAGGTTCAAAATAGGAATCAGACGTTTCAAAGATCAGCAGCTCGTTTTAACAACGAGTCTTTGTGTGGGTGCTGCTGAAATCCTCTTACGTTTACAGGACGGGTCCTTTATGGGAAAGAAAGAGGGCATAGACGGTGTAATCCCATTAGGACGTCACCACAGCCTTCATACCTCAACCTTGAAGCTATACGCCATGTGTCCTTTAATTTCACTGGTTTCTAAGTCTTACGTTTGTGTATTAACCTGCAGAGAAAGTACGAGTGTGCAGCCTTCTTAAGTTATATTCAAACTTCTTGATGAAGAGAACAAAAACAATCCTTATACTTCATTAAAATCAACTAAGAGAATCCGTCCGGTTTCACTTTTTCACCCTCGTTTAGTCGAGATATCCACAATGGAAGTCCTGGCTGGTGCAGTTGTCCACATACAGAGGAGGGAACTTTAGTTAAACTGTAGGAATCATCTGGCAGCGTGTGCAGGTAGATTCAACATAAAACAGAACTTTATTCATCCTGAAAGAGTGAAAATATATTAATACACACTGTTATTGTTCCCTCTGTCTGTGTGTTATAGATTCAGTGTTAGGCTGACTGATATAAGGAGCAGATAATGATTCACCAACTGTTTCTCTGAACCCAGAGTTCAGTCTGACAGGCACCAAACAACCTATAACCAGAAACGTGATATCTGTTCATTGAATCAGAGACAATGCTCGAAGAGAAGTTTCATTGTTAATAAATGAAACCAATGTCTGGTCCATGTAGAGTGAACAACACATGAGGGGGAAATAAACCTGATATAAGAATACAAATCTTTAACTTTTCATTTAAATATCATTTAAACTATTAACATTATTAACAGTATGTTACAGTTGTAATAAAAATAATAATGGATAAAAATGGCTACCTTTCCTCGGCAGTGTGTGTGAATGTGTGATGTCAAACCTTAGAGGCTACTCTTCCCCTAAAATCCTGTTTTTTTTATTTTTTCAGTTTTATACACAATTGTATTCTGTTAGCTAGACAAAGAAACGAGTCCAGTAAGCATTGTGAATGAAGGACTGGGCTGAGACTGAGAGGTGGACATGAGGGATATTTCAATGGTCCTCTGCCATAGTGACTAAACATCTAAACATTTGGACTTGCAGTGCTCACACAATGCCAAAGGGACGATGCATTCTGGAGGCACTGAATATTTCTATGAGAAAGGAATTCAGTTTTGAAGCATGAGTGAACCGTTTTGGGAGAGATATGGTGAACTGTGGTGTCGTGCTGAACTGTAAGACTGTTTTGCCAAATGATCTTAGAGTTTTGAGAATGTAATTTCTGTTTCGAGAAATGAGCCAAACCAAAACTGTAAATTAATAACATAAATGTGCAATGACTTGTCGACTGTTAGCTTTTATCTTTAACAACCATTTATCTTTAGTCAGGCAGCAACGATTGGTTGAATTTATGTTCATTGTTGCGATCGCAAACTATAAAAATGATTTGGTTGAAGTTTAGTTTAGTGTTTGTAACCATGTCTATAGAAGACAGACAGACAGACAGACAGACAGACAGACAGATAGATAGATAGATAGATAGATAGATAGATAGATAGATAGATAGATAGATAGATAGATAGATAGATAGATAGATAAATAGGCCTTTATACAAGTTTAGGCTTTGTGTCAGATTGAATACAAGTTCCCACCTCTTCATTTAATCCTGTGATCTATAAATCTGTGTCCACCACAGACCAGCATTGTTAATATTATTAATATTATTAATATAATTATTGTTATTAATGTTTTATGATGCTAATAAAGGTCTGTTTACTTCAGGCACATTGTAAATAAAGCAGTAAAATGTGACTTTATTTCAGATATTGGAGGTTTTAATAAAGTAATCTTAAATCAAAGTGACGGTAATCAGTGTAATAATAATAATAATAATAATAATAATAATATATTTATATATTCTGTAGCTCATATTCAGTTCACTGCAGCGGTTGAACATTGAGAGCAGCCGTGTTTTGAAGTGTTTTTCTCTGTTTGCAGCAGCTCCACCTGTGAAGCTTCAAAATGAAAAATAAAACCGCCCAGAGGCAGGAAGTGTGGTTACATCGTCGTAACTTAGACACCGGAAGCTTTACCCCCCACTCCAACCTGCCCCCCCCTGCAGGAGCCCTGCATTATACAACGGGTTCACAACTGCAGGGGAGGGCTGCAGCGCTGCACATCTTACAGGCTTAAAGAAGGCGTGTGTGTGGGTGTGAGAGAGAATCTCAATATGAGGATCAATCAGTCTGCATGGTTTAATACAGATAACGACAGATTTAATGGGATTAAACTAGATTTTATATAATAAATAAATATATAAAACAAAAGTGAAGCCAAACTATTAAACAGTTGCTTCACGTTATAATCAAACAGGATTTAATGGCGTTCAGCTCGAGCTGCAGCTGAGTTCTACTTTTATACCACATGTTTAATCTGTAAAATGATTTGGTTGTAAGGATGTGGGACATTACCTCAGAAAAACGAAAATAAATAAACTAAATAAAGTTTACTGCTCCGCAACAGCACACAGACACTGTTTAACTGGAAGGGAAAAACAGCAGCAACTGTTATTTTCTGCAGTTTTCTTTGATTTCTGAGATATTGACCTGAATATTTTGAGGTTTTGAACTGTTGCTCAAATAAAAAAGGTTATTTAATGTCAATTTGGGCTTTTTGAAGTTTTGTTGGGCTTCTATATCAATTATTTTTACCCGTTTATTGAAATGTTTTAGACCGAAGGATTAAACACTGATCTGATGGTTGTACCACTCTCTCCTTTTAGTGCCTAATTTATAAAGAAATCTTCTATTAATAGTTCAACTTACTCTGAAAAGGTCCAGCGTGTAGGATTTAGTTGCAGATTACAACTCCCTCGCTTCACCCTCCACTTCAAACCACGTAGGAGAAACTACGGAGGCCGAAAAAAACGTGAAAAATGCGAATGTAGATGTAGAGCCAGAGAGGTCTGTCCCTTCTGGGCTTCTGTAGAAAGAAGATTCTGATGTGCAGCTGATTACACACTAATGAAAACATAAACCTATTAATATTATTATTAATTAATATCAACCTGCTTCCTTCAGGGACCTTTTCCATCGTTAATAAACTGACTCATATTCTATTGATATTTTATATTATATTCAAACAATGAACTCAAACAGGGAACTCTTTGTGTAAAACCAGAGATTTGGATGAAATATGAGCAGATTATTTTCAGTTTATGGAACTTTTTATCTGTATTATGTTTCTTTTAATAATTTCTAACAATCATACAAACTTAATATGATTCTTTTTTCTTTACTTAACAGTTTACATTCACTCTTCTTCACAGAAGTGAACCAGATGCTGAGCTATAGGTCTACTGTATATTCATTTAGTTTTTTTACACGCCTTAAAATCAAGAAGGCTTTGCAACCCCCCTGTAAAGCTTTGGCGACCCCTGGTGCTCGTGGTCAGGAACCACCGTCCCGACCTTTAATTTAAGCTGTTTACTGCTGCACTCGGTCTGTTTCGGTGTCTGTGCCACTGACTCAGGGTCGTTACAGTAAAGTGACTCGTGCCAGCTTCTAACCATAACAACCAAGTATTGGGGAGTAATGCGGTCCTGACCTGCGTTTAGTATTTCAGCTCTATTAATAGTCACCTCTTCACCACGGAGACACACACACACACACACACACACAGAGCTCTCCGGCAGGCCTCAAATATCACCATCGACCGCCACCGAGTCGGGGATCAGACCTGCTGCAGAGGCATCGCCAGCGTTACTGATTCTTTGTGCTCAGCGACTCAGCTGCTGTTTAACTGGAGGTACGGGTGGTTTCATTCTAGGTCAGAGGGCTGGTTTGTTATCTCACTTTATGGTTTTTAGGCGTGAACTCGACTTTCCTGCCCTCACACTTTAAGACAATTTATATTTCTGTTGATGTTTCCGTGTGTGGAGATGTTTGCCAACCAGCTGGAGCAGACGAGGTTTTGAGTAAGCCAGCTCTTGTTGTTACTGTGTCAAGGGTGATAAAACAAGCCTCCCTCTCTCTCTCGGTCTCTTCCTCTCAGGTTGTTTAAAGGCGGAAAAAGGCAGCAAACCTCCTCCTCTTCCTCTGCCAGCCTCTATTTCCTCTGGAGAAAGAAGGGCCAGTCGGCGTGTGCTGCGGCGGAGGAAAGGTGGTTGACAGCTCCTGAGAGACCGGAGCTCCTCAGACAGCTTAGCGACAGTCCCGTCGCAGGCTCTCCGGGAGGCTGTTTGGATATTTGGGTGCAGCCATGTCACCGTTCCTGCGGATCGGGTTTTCCCAGTTCGAGATCGATCCCGGTCTGGCTTACCATGAAGAGGTGCTGAACCCATACTGTGCTGTTTACATGAAGGAGGCCATTGACACAGGTCAGTGATGTGGTTCTTGTGATTATAACTCTATAAAATGTCAGAAAATAGTGAAGAATGCTCGTCACAGTTTCATCTTCATGTCCGAATATATCAAATAATGATTATATAAAAACAGAAAAATATAAATAAACCTGCTGGAACTGATTGATCGGTTATCAGAATCATTGGCAACTGATTTTCCGTCCATTGACTAATCGGTTAATCGACTAATTGTTAAAGTGCTATGAGTGATGTCACCAGAGTCAAACCGACATCACAGCGTCTGGTTCCAACGCGCCGATAATTGATTACGTACACGTTTATTGTGGAATCGCCTAGGTTACATTTTAGCCGTTGTAATAGCATTAAAATAATAAACTATGGTATAAACGCTCGTCGATAAATCAAATAGGCGATCAACAGATAATTAATCATCAACTATTTTGATAATCAATTGATTATTTGGATAATTTTTCATGTTTCATTGTTTTTTTTTATGGAAATTTGCTCATTTTATTTGTCTAATATGATAAAAACACTTCATTTCTTTTGAAGGTTTTGACTGTTTTCTGGAGTGAAATTATTTTCTTACATTTTATAGACAAAATGATCAGTTATTGAGGAGAATTGATTGGTAATTAAACTGTAATTAAACTGTAATTAAACTGTCTCAGGTGGTAACACAGTGAATCACACAGTTCTCATATAAAACATATTTAATACGTGTTCATGTGTTTCTTACAGCCTTTAAACAGGCTGCTGACACTCAACAGTAATTCAGCATTAATTCCACTTGATGAAAGCTTCTACATTTGCTCCATATGTTCACCGGCGCTTTCTCAGAAATTAAAGCCTCTGCAAACCAGGAAGTTTAATGTTCAGTTAAGCTACAGCAGTGGGTGGAGTAAATATAGGAATGTGGAAGTAGTATCTTTATTTTTAGATTATGTTGGAGATTAGATTACAGAGCAAAATGCCAAAAGCAGTCTCAGAACGTTCTTATTTTCTCTTTCATTTTAAAAGAAGTTATAAAACGATTAATGCTCCTCACACTGTTATAGATTGTACTATAAATGTTTAAATTGTGCTTTATTTTTGGACATTTTTGAACGTCTTCCTTGCAGTTGTTGATTCACATTCATGGTCACAACTTTGGGAAACTTCCCAGCGTGATAACAGACACACAGCGGATGTCTTTGGTCTGCATCTGGCTATCTTTAAACTGCTGGCGAGCACAAGAGCAAGCTAGAGCTAAAAACAGAGCCGCTGAGTGGAAAGAGGAGGGCTCTGATGCTTCTTTTCCTCTTGAAAACCACAAGAATGGTCCTACGAGGCAGCACAGAGAGGCCCGTCGTGTGTGTGAAGTTCATTTACAGACTCACTGGGAGGGAAAATGCCATTTAGTTTCATTTCATGTGCGATCACATACTGATACAACTCGTGTGTTTGCATTGAAACCAACACGCACAGCAACCAGTTTTAACTCTATTTAAGTTGTGGACATAAAATAAGCTTTAGTGGTGTCAGACTTTGTGACAGACACACTGGCTGAGTTTGGGAACTTTATGATGAATGATGAATCTCCCATCAGGCCCT
Organism: Dicentrarchus labrax; assembly: GCF_905237075.1. Taxonomy (NCBI): domain Eukaryota; kingdom Metazoa; phylum Chordata; class Actinopteri; family Moronidae; genus Dicentrarchus; species Dicentrarchus labrax. The sequence goes on along the minus strand of NW_026136713.1, from coordinate 25,356,659 downwards.
CTGGCTCATTTCATCTTCAACAACAAGCTTTCCTTTGACGTTGAGCGTTCAGTCTCTTTAAGTGTCACTTTGTAGCTCAGCTCGTAGGAGTTAACGTCTCGCTGCCTGTCTGCTTTTGTCTTCTCTAGATCAATGAAGATTACCTGGAATTCAAATAATGATTATTAACCTTATAATTATTATTATTTGTCTGCTGCAAAAGCTTAAATTTCCCGTGAGCTGGACTGAGACAGAAACATGAAACTTGGCCCAATAACTGGAAATGAAGAGTATGTGCTTCCTGAGAAACATGAGCCAACTCAGCCAGATGGTGGCGCTGTAATTGATTGTCGATTGATTTGAAATTGGACACACAAGTCCAGCTCGATGTGCTCTATAAAGAAGCCTCGTCCACCACTAAAGTCCAACCAACTACATTTTCAACCATTTTGAATATTTGAAAATATAGTTTTGACGTCTCCTCCTGAAACGTCGGTCCGATTGCTACCAGATCTTCCATAGATCATCACTGGGTGAAGCTGATCAATAGTTACATATGGGTTATTGATATTTTATTTAGTTTTCAAGATATTGACCAACGAGCTTTAGAAGGAGGCGTGGCTCAGCACATTTACAGACAGAAGTCAGCAACCGTTGGGCCGATCATCACAAAACTCCCAGGATACGTCCAGATAGGAGCCTCAAACATATCCTGAAAGTTTCATTAAATCGACCAATAGGGGGGCGCTACGCATGCAAAAAATGGGTGTGGAATAATAAAGCAGTCCTGAGTGTACGACTATTTGGACATTTCTAACTTCTTCTAATATATCAATCTAAAGTTATTTTTTGTATTAATTAATTAAATGTTTATAATAATGTGACATTTTGTAGATTTAAAATATATCAAGTAAAGAGATGTTCCTCTGCAGCAGCACGTAGTTTAAAGATTACAGATCAAAATAACTTTATTTAAATCTATATTTATAATGTATTTTTATAATTCCCATGAAAAGAACAAAACCAACAATGTCTCAGTATTTCTGACGTCTCCAGTGGTTCCTGCCAACAGGAATAAATCCTTCAAAACAGCTCATAAATGTATTGTTTTAGAAAAAGAGTCCATGTAGACTTTAGCAAATGTTTAAAGAAGTAACATTTGTTGGGGACTATTTTCAGCGGCGGATTAATCCACATTTGGTGCTTTGATGAGTTCCAGCAGCAGCACAGTGTTTGTGAGCCTGAGTCAGAGCAAACAGAACATATATCAGGATTAAGTGCGTCAGCTGGATGAATTCATGGTCGGCTTTCGTCTTTTCATGGTAGAAAAACTTCCAGTTTTATTTATAGGAGATGTTTTCATGTGAATGTTCAAAAACACAACGTGAAAATAAAGATGCTGTCTGTCGCTTGTGTAACTGACTCTAAGCAGTTTCCTTTTTTTGCCGTTTCGAACAGTAGCCCATTCTTGTTTAACTTCCACTTTTTAAATGAGGTGAACCTGCACGCTGAGTTGTATGGAGGACCGAAACCGCCAAAAATATTATAAATCAATTAAGGCATTAATTGATTTATAAAATGTGAAATAAATAAATATTTCTGTTTTAATTTGCTTTTCTATTTATTTACTGTCCCGTTAAATTTACATTTTATTTATTAATTAACTTATTTATATCCCAAAACTTATTTATTTTTACTTTTACGGGTGTGTTACAAAATCATGCTAAATATGACGTCAGATTGGGTACGCAGTGTGTTTCAGCTGTGATTGTTGCGAACAGAGAAATGCCGGATATATAAACTAGATTAGCAAATATTCAGCGTAAGCTTACTGAACATACTCAACCGCCCCATAATGCATTGCGTCTCATCAGACCAGTCAGACTGCAAAGCAGACGATTTTATTAAGATTAAGATTAAGATTTTATTTAAAAAGTTCTCTTCTGAGAATATTTGATGTGAGAAATTTTGACACAGATTTTGAATATCTACAGTATTTTTATTTATTTATGGAAATTGATTGAAAATTTGCTCAAACATTTTCGGAGCTCCAGCGGGAGGTAGCCGGTCGACATTTCTATCTACACAAATGCAAATATATACGTCTACAAGCTGCTTTTAACTGGATCAAACAACATATGCAACTTGCTGAAGCTGTAATTGATTGATAATGTATAATTCCTCCAGTAATCATTAATCAAATCGCAATATGATTTTTTTTACCGTATCACGGAGCGGCTACTGAACTAAGGTGCTTAGTACTGTGGGGCCTCCGTAGAGGCTTTTAAGCTCAAAGGCTGTTAATTTAGTGAAGAGACTTCATTGGTTTAGTAACCAGGAGCAGCTTCTTGCATGAAAGGAAAAATGGAATAACTTTGAATTCAACGTCTTCAGTCTTCATTGAACATGTTTGCAGACAGAGGAAGCCGTAGACTCCTTCAAAGGAGCCATGTACGCACACCTTAGTCTGAAATGCCCCACCATGGTACTTTTTCACAGAATAACACAGGAACTGAGTGACGGCTGACACCAAAAAACATCTCTCATATCTCGAGCTGCATAACTGCTGCAAGGAAATTCACAGGCTTGTGTAGCTGGTGGAGAAACAAACACACACATTTCCTCTCTTTAAAAAATCAGCACAGACGGCGGCTACCAGAGCCGGTGGACAGACAGCCGGTGAGCCGATGATGGAGGAGGCCGCGGATCACTTTGGGAGTAAAAAGCTTAGTGGGCTTTATTGTTGAAGCATGTGGCTCTTATGTAAGTGGATATTTTGGATGCTGTTGCGGAGAAAAATCAGCAGATGTTAATTTTTTAAAAAAAGGTTTGCTGGTCACAGTGGTTAAATGTTCAGTATAGCCAACATCCTGCAGACTAAATGTGTTAGAATAAGAACATCTGACATGAGATTAGCATATTTTAATGTACAGGAGGGTCGTGGATCTCAGCATTGAATGACAGCATAAGGCTGTAAAAGAGCATTTAATCCTCGGAGAGCGACACGCTATACGTTCCTCCTATAAACTGGGATTAATTCCTGGTGTCGTTTTTCATCAGCGGCACGAAATCTTCTCCATCTTCCGGATGTTAATAATCAGAACTTCAGTGAGGGCGATGATATTCTATACTTCTGTTATTGCCAACAATTATTGTAAAAAGACTCGTTACCACGCTGTCTGTGACCCTCATTCCTTCATTCTGACGTAAACGCTTTAAAACATGTAATAAATATATACTTTCATTTATTTAAACGCTAAAACACAATAAGTAAATCACATTGTTGTTGTCAGCAAATGTTACTCAAACTGAAATAAAGGACTATTTTCAGTGGCGGATTAATGCACATTGGTGCGGTAGTGTAATGTTCCCCCAGGACCTTCTTTTCTATCGTTGAATAAATGACGACTCCTGACTCAGTGACACATATAATGGATATTTCATATTATATTCAACAATAACAGCAGAGAACAATGAACACAAACAGGGAACTCAATAACTGCTGGAGGTTTGTGGAAAATTATATTTTTTGGAACTTTTTATACAACTTTTTGTATATTTTTGTTTTCTAACAATCATACAGACTTAATAAGGTATTCTCCATTGTTCTATAGTTTGTGTTCAGGTCTTCACCTTCTATAGACCAACTGTATGTGTTTTTAAAGTTTTCTCTCCCCCACTTAAAGTTAAGAAGGCCTTGCAACCCCCCTGTGAACCTCAGGTTGGGAACCACTGATAGAGAGTATTTAGGGCAGCAGGGTCTGTGTATGTGACTGCTGCACTACATTGTGTGTGTTCTTGGTAATGAAAGAGCAACCATGTTCGTTTTGTCTTTGTGGCTTTGAACTGTCAGTCTGACTCTGGAGGGCTTCCCCGAGCTCAGAGGCTAAGGAGAGGAGGCCGATCCACAACGGAGAACGTTTCCGACTGTTGTCTGTTTCATTCTTAACTTTTGTCTATTAAAGAAACAAATCAGATTTTTTCCAGGAGAATGTCTGTGAATGGATGATTGTGTGGTACCATTAAGCTCTTCATTGATCTGTGAGGAATAAGATCCATCAGGCTTTCATTCATTGTTGGTTTTGGTCTTTTAATGGGATTTGTTGACAATAACAGAAACTATAGTCCAGGATGAAATATGAGTCTGCATCCCGCCGGTCACTAGAGAACATTTCCTTTGCTGATGCACAGGAAAAACTTCCCACTGCAGATTCATTTACATCTTAAAAAGGTCAGAGTAAGTTTGCTAATGAATAATGTCTCTTTTCTTTTGGTTTTCTAGAAAAGGGCCAAGTGTACAAGCAGAAGAAGCCCACCATGTACCCGCCGTGGAGCACCACGTTTGACGCCCACGTCCACCGCGGCCGCATCATGCACGTGATGGTGAAGGACCGGACGGCGGAGCTGAAGTCCGAGGCCACGGTGGCTCTGGACTCGCTGGCGACGCGGTGCAAGAAGGAGAACGGCAAGCTGGAGATCTGGGTGAGTGCAAAGCTGCAAATGAAGACAACAAAAACCCGATACAACAGCGTGGGAGAAGCAGTGATTGTTAAGGTGGAACTGCTTTATTCAGTGTGTTTAAGGTGGAACTGCTTTATTCAGTGTGTTTAGTGGTTTTAATCAGCGGGTCTGTTTGTGTTGGAGAGGAGGAGACCTCTGTGGATCATTGGGCTCCCGGTAGAAACCTCCTGAACCATGAACATTGAACCCAATGGTGGTGAAGACAACAACTCCCATGATCCCACGCTGCAGAGGCTCAAACTGGCTGGACAGTGGACGCTGATCCACGTCAGCAAACTTGGTCTTTAGTTACTGTTTGGATGTGAGAGACCCCCTGGTGGCAGAAACAGTTTCCAGCAGGCTGACTGTGAGATGGAGGTGTTGGAGTGTTTTTGAGGTTAATCAGAAATGAAAACAGATTATTTCTTGTGCATCAGAGTTTTTCCCTGGAAAATGTGTCTGAGTGACGCCAGCGTTCACAGTGTCAGTCAGTCTGTCACTGTCCATCATCCACATCCTTCCTCTTTTCAAACTCATGTTATTCTCATGAATTTCTGTTCAGTTTCTCTTTTCTGTCTGTTTCTTTCAGCTGGAGCTGAAGCCACAGGGCCGCCTGCGGATGGAGGCCAGATATTATCTGGAGAAAAGTGGTGGGTGGTTCCTGCCGTTTCGTTTAAAACTAAATTTCCACTAGAACTTGTCAAGTAATCCACATCTGTTATGTCAAGATCACTGTAAGTCTTAGAAGTAATAAACAGAGCACTCATTGCCTTCAGGGCCACATTTGCTATTTTTAATAAAAGAAATATTCTTGTGAGAAAGAATTATTAGAGCAACAAACCATTGTTGTACACATTTTACTCTTTTAAAGGCTTCCATGTGACAGTCGTGGGATTTCTGAGGGAATATTTTAACTTTTTTAGGGTTGAAACGGTCAAACACTGTATGAATTTAGTGAAAAATACACGTCACATGTTAAATATTTATATTTCTACAGTCAAACACTATATTTAGTGTCTTTTACCATCATAAAATCTTTAAAAGCTTGCATTACTCACATCCCCCCGGCCTAATTACATTTTCCTTAACTAAAATTACATTGTGAGTCTGTGCTGGTTGCTTTCACCGGTGCTTTCCTGACATTTACATGATGCCCAAAAAGAAGAAGCCATCTCATGATCCTATATATAGAGTTGGCAAACAGGTGGCATAGAGACTGCTCTGACAACCTGATCCTAATCCGATGTGTAACTTCCTCCTGCAAACATTTCGTTGTTCAACAACACTGTGGTCTAACTGACCGATTATTCATTAGAAATTACACGTTGTCAGAAAATGTGCTTGTTTGCTTAATTTCCAAGAATGAGATGAGATGAACTGCTGTGCTGGAGCAGGTTCTTGCAGATCAATAGTTGGTAATCGTGACTCTCACAGCGTGACTTGTCCAAAAACCAAAGTCACAAATTGTCCTTTTTCCATCTCTGTTCTTGGGTTTAACAAATAATATAAACTGTGTAAATAAAGTCGGTGATGGTTGGAGTATTTCTTAACTATTGACAGAGCCAGGCTAGTCTTTATGCTAAGCTTCAGGGCTTCATTTGTAAAATGGAGTGAAGATCAGTTTTGATCTTAAAGGTCCAGTGTGTAACATTTAAGTGGATTTATCATCAGAAATGTAATATAATATTCATAGGTATGTTTTCATTAGTGTTTAATCACCTGAAAAAAAGAATCGTTGTGTTTTTGTTACCTTAGAATGAGAGTTTTTATCTACAGACCCTCTTCTGGCGGGGTCCGCCACGTTTCTACGGTAGCCCAGAACACTTGCTCTCAATAGGCCCTTTCAGGTTTTTTGCAGCCACTTTAGTTTCTCCGACACACTTCACAGCCCGTTCTCATTCCCAGGTTGTCAAATACAGACGCGAGCCGTGTTCAGTTAGTTGCCTCCACACTGCTGTAAGTATGACTTACACAGAAAACCACATATCAGTTTGCTGATAATTAGCCTGATTAGCTATTAGCTCAATAATTAATACACACATTATTAAACAATTAATAAAATCAATAACTAACAGCAGGTAACGTCAGACAACATTATCATATACAGTGTTTCTGTAGTGGTGACAGAACTAGTCTGAAAAACTTGCTTCCCTCTTCGCTTCCTTTGTAAAAACACGTAACTCTAGAAACACAAAATAAAGAGGGTCATATGTCGAAAGTCTTTCTGTCAATTCAGCATCAATATAACCCGTAGATCAACTTTATTCTGCACAAACTTTACATTTGCCTCAGCTCACAAAGAGCAGCTGCAACAGAGAAGACTGACTCGTGCTTGTGATTAGACTAACTGTTTGGTCAAACTGAAACCAATGTCGGTAGGAAACGCTTCTAGATCCAGTAAAAGGTGAGAAATCGAAGACTTAGGTGTGAGATCCTCTTGACAGGAAGCAATTGCTCTGAGCAGAGAAAGCTGAGCTCAACAACAGTGAGTCTGTTACAGAAAGGATCTCAAATAAAATCTGTGTAAGATGCATTTATTCAGTGTTTTCTGTTTTTAATAAAGTTTGTGTGATGTGTTTCAGATGCTGCAGGTCAGACTGAGGGCGACCCAGAGGAGACCCAGGAGAGAGAGGGTCTGTTCGCGCTCCACCATCGGCGAGGTGCCATCAAACAGGCCAAAATCCACGTGGTCAAATGTCACGAGTTCAGCGCCACGTTCTTCCCTCAACCGACCTTCTGCTCCGTCTGCAAAGAGTTCGTCTGGTACGTAAAAACATAAAAAAATCACTGAAACAATCATCATTTCATTCATTATCTCGCTCATGATTTCACCTGTTTTATCCGCCGCAGGGGTCTGAACAAGCAGGGGTACCAGTGCAGACGTGAGTGTCTCATAATTTCCCACTGATGGAGTCTGAGTGACGGCTTCTTTCCCCCCCATGTGCCTAACTGCCATCTTTCTGTCTTTCAGAGTGCAACGCAGCCATTCACAAAAAATGCATAGACAAAGTAATCGCCAAGTGCACCGGGTCGGCCATCAACAGCAAAGAAACTATGGTAAGAATCTGCCTGGTGTAGGCGTGCAGTGGATGGCGGCGTGTCCTCCCTCACGGGCGGTCGGTTCAATCCGCTGATGCAGCGCGTGTAAGAGATTTGTAAAGTTGTGGTTTTAATGCTTACTAATCAAACAGCTCACACGGAGGCACCGGCGCTTACATTCAGCCGCTCATTTACTGCTTTTATCTTCTTACTCTTGTTTCACTTCCTCCTCAGAGGATGAGTTCATACGCACGAAACCAAAAGAGAATGCAAAACCTTGAGTTTGTGCAGTGCAGACGGACCCGCCGCCCTCTACTGCCTGCATACAGGAAGTGTTTCTGCTGCACTGTGTGATCAGCTGTGTGACGTAAAACGTGTGTGTGTGTGTGTGTGTGTGCCTGCAGATCCACAAGGAGCGCTTCAAGATCGACATGCCCCACAGGTTCAGGGTCTACAACTACAAAAGTCCCACGTTCTGTGAACACTGCGGCACTCTGCTGTGGGGGCTCGCCAAGCAGGGGCTCAAATGTGAGGGTGAGAGGCGGGAGTTTTCTGTCATCTTTGTCATGTTAAAGAAACTGGACTTATGGTTTACACCGCGTCAGGCCTGGGGGAGTTCCGTAATCAGGACATATTTGATGCTCTGGTTCATCATCAGATTTCTACACAGTTGAAAAAGTTCAGTTCTAAAACGCCACAGTGCTGCTGACAGCGCAGGTCGAAGGTCAGTGTGTCTCTGAACTGAACCAAAGAATTAGCTCTTTATATTAAACCGCCTGAAGGACAGAAATAATGAGCACTGAATGATAATATTCTCAGTATGTACAGATAATGTTTATTTGCATACAGAGCGGGGAAGTGAGAGCCGATCACAAATGTAGAGATGCATTCAATGCCATCAGATCCCCCAGGACGCTGACTGTAATGTCTGTAGTCTGACTGTGTACAAATTAAATAATAACAGATCGCAGTTTGTAAAAAAAAAAATTATTTGTCACACACTGTCAGTATGTGGAGTAATACAATGTAATACTGCTGTGCAAGAGTTGAAATAAGAGTTAGTAAAGCAAACAAAGACAGAAACGTGAAGATAAAAAGTTATCATTCATATCGCTTTGACGTAACATTAATCAGTAATTCTCCTCAAATGCATATAATGATATTGGTGCAGTGTATTCTGTAATAGTACAGCTAAATCTCTGTTATATATAATATCTATTGATATTATTGATCAAAATCACAAGTTTCCCTCAAACAGTTTTACAGTCTGTACAACAAACAGTCATATTCTTAGAGCCTCACTTCGGATAAGTTAAAACCTTTTTTTTTTTAAACGTTGACGTTTGATTGAAAGAAACCACAGCAGAAAATGTGCACACGGGAGTCAGCAGGAGTCAGCAGGAGTCAGCAGGAGTACAGTTTATGAAACCTATAAGTGCTAGCAACGTTATTTTCACCTCCACATTTAAACCTCCAGTTTACCCAGTTTCAACCCAGAATCACCAACAGCAGCAACAACAGTATGTACTGTACACCAGGCACTTACTACTGTACATGTATCTCTACATCACACAGCAATATTCTTAGAGCCTCGGTTCAGATAAGTTAAAACCACAGCAGATAAATGTGCCTCACACACAGAGGTCAGCGGATGGAGACACTTTATGAAAGCTAAGTGCTTTTCAGCCTGTAAAAGGAACATTTAAACCTCCAGTTTACTTAGTTTCGACCAAGAATCACCAACAGCAGCAATCATTTAGTCTCCAATCTAACACGATACTCTCCCAACAGCTGGAACAGCAGCACATATTTCAGCATTTTCCCATCAGGAATCTGCAGGAACTCACTGCAGCTGCTGCAACAGCTGGAGGTTCATCAGATTTACAACACGAGCCCGCACACTGGTGTCACTGTGTGCGGGGAGCGAGGGTCTGGGTACTGTGTATTATATAACAACCACCACCAACAGATTTTAACAACAGTTGTTAACATGGAGGCAGCGGGCTTCATGAACTGTGCTGCAGTCAGCCACCAGGGGGAGATCAAGAGGGTCTATACTGTTGTGCAAGTGCTCTTACTCTGACAACAATCTGGTTCCTCTGCTGGGATTTTATGCAACCGTTGTTGTTACTGGTTAAATTGAGCTCAATATTAGCTGGAAGATCTCACTAAGACACAGTTAGAGATATTTTCTTTAATGTAAAACCTGCTTAACAAGATTATTTTAGTTTTTTAGACAAAAAATAGGACTCATTTCCCAGAAGAGATGCAAAACTGTGTTCTGTATGGCAGTTTATTTATGACGGGATAAACTGTGGTGATGTTGTGTTTTCTGTGCAGAATGCAGCATGAACGTCCATCACAAATGCCAGAAGAAAGTAGCCAACCTCTGCGGGGTCAACCAGAAGCTGATGGCTGAGGCTCTGGCCGTCATCGAGAGCCAACAGCAGGTCGGAGAAACCAATCTTTTAAAATCTGTACTTTTATTTTGAGGAATGGACCTCACTAAACCTCCCTGAAGGAGTTGTATGTTCTGGTCCGTGCACAGAAAGGTTACGAGGGTTTTCAGATCTTCTGTTTCCTGGTTTTGACCTTAAAATGCTCAACAACATAGATCAAATCCCTAAAACCTGAGTCTGACGGTCCAACCTTCTGCCTTCAGGCCCGAAGCACCAGAGAACCTGATATCATCGGTCGAGAAGGTCCGGTGGGCGTCGGCCAGCCGGGGGTGGTCCGAGCTCCATCGGGGTTAGTAACCAGCACGGCGGCTGCAGCTACGCCTGCAAACAAAGGTACGCACCCTCTAAAAGCTTCACCAACATGCAGCCCGTCACTTCCTCTCCATGGTTCTTTAACGATTCCCGACCTGCGTCTTCCCGTAGAGGTGCAGGGGGTTGCGTGGGACGGACCGGGGGACGTCGGCAGGATGATGGCGGAGGCGTCGACAGGAGACGACCCTCTGTACGCCGTCCCCAATAAGGAACGCCAGTCCAAGTTCAGCGTCGACGACTTCATCCTGCACAAGATGCTCGGGAAGGGCAGCTTCGGAAAGGTACCGGACGGCGAGCTGAACCCAGGGAACTAGAGCTGTTTTAATATTTCCACTCTTATTATTAATATTATATTTATATTGTAGTCCTCTGTAACCTGCTGGGGTGGGACTGCCACTAGGGGTCGCCAAACCGTAGCAGCAGGCCGGTATCTTGACCTTAGTTCAGCTTCATAAATTAAATTGTTATTATTAAAGTTTTGATTCACAATGTAAACCTGAACACAGTTTATATTCACAGAACCTTCAGCCTCGTCCTGCTTTAGAAAACAATTCAGTCTGTATGATTGTTAAAAATGTAATAAATATATAATACAAACAGAGGATTGTATAAAAAGTTGCTAAAAATATCAGGAAAATATTCAATCATCAATATTCACTGCCTCCAGCAGTTATTGAGTTCAATGTTTGGGTTCATTGTTGAGTTTATCAGCTGTTCTCTGCTGTTATTGATATTATTGAATATAAGATGAAATATTATATATATAAAAAAATGTTGGGAACCACTGATGTAGAGAATATTCAACAGGTAGCAGAGATATATTGTAATTTAATCACAGTGGAAGCAGGGTGAAACATATAATTCAAAGTACAAAGCTTACAGGATGGCGAGGGCAGGTGAGGGTCCAAAAAGGGGGAAGGGCAAGAAACCCAATAAAACCCACAGAAAGTCCAAAACCAGCAGGAAACACATGGGAAGGCTGACACACAGGTGACACACAGGTGACACACAGGTGACACACAGGTGACACACAGGTGAACCTAATGAGGGCGGGGCAGACTGGAGGGAAAACAGACAGGAAGACCCTTTCAACATAAAACTTCTGCTTTGATTTTAATGGCAGATTGCAAACCAACTTATAAAGGTGCATACCGCCACCTACTGTACGAGAGTGTGTAACATCAGGGTTTCACATACTGAAGCGTTTTAATGGTCTTAATCAAACCACTTCCTCTCTTCTACACTTCTCTTTGAAACTGGACCACAGTGGAAACAATTATCACTCTCACACAGCAGGTTGTGGTCCCGGTGTGGTTGTTCAGCTAGTTTTTAGAGAAAAACCACTGACTTCTCTCCACTCTGACGCCATCGTTGGGGGGGGCACAGAGAAAGGTTCGGAGTCCATTTACAGCAGTTCTGTCTCTGCTGTGTTTGCAGGTGTTTTTAGCCGAGCTGAAGAAGAGCGGGAAGTTCTTTGCGGTGAAGGCTCTGAAGAAGGACGTGGTGCTGATGGACGACGACGTCGAGTGCACCATGGTGGAGAGGAGGGTCCTCTCGTTGGCCTGGGAGAATCCTTTCCTCACACACCTTTACTGCACCTTCCAGACCAAGGTAACGCCCCGCCCACACCTCGCTCAGGTCTCAGCTCCTCAGCCGGCGGTGGCCCCTGACCTCTCTCTGCATCTTCTGTGTGTCCAGGAGAACCTCTTCTTCGTGATGGAGTACCTGAACGGAGGAGACCTCATGTTCCACATCCAGAACTGCCACAAGTTTGACCTGCACAGAGCCACGTATGTATCCCATCAAAAGGTGGTACCAGGACCCTGATTCAGCAAGACCCTTAACACAACACAACACAACACAACACAACACAACACAACACAACTCAACACAACTCAACTCAACACAACTCAACTCAACACAACTCAACTCAACACAACACAACTCAACACAACACAACTCAACTCAACACAACTCAACTCAACACAACACAACACAACACAACACAACTCAACACAACACAACTCAACACAACACAACACAACTCAACTCAACACAACTCAACACAACTCAACACAACTCAACTCAACACAACACAACTCAACACAACACAACACAACTCAACTCAACACAACTCAACACAACACAACACAACTCAACTCAACACAACTCAACACAACTCAACTCAACTCAACTCAACTCAACTCAACACAACTCAACACAACACAACCGACCCCTGAACGATACCCATTTTTCAGTGCTGTTTTCTGCGTTAAGCTAGCTGTGTGTTTACAAAGAGACAGTTACCTAGGCGATAATTACCGCCTGTATTCTGCCTCTGATTGGCTCTGACATCAACAACATCACTGTTACATTTCAACAACTAAAACACCTCTGCAGACCAAACTTTATTCAAAATTGGGCATTTTAATACCAACATACATGCTGACCATCACATCTGCTTCCTGAAGAAAGAAACTCAAATACCGACACACACACACACACACACACACACACACACACACACATTATAGACAGTGAATTCATGAAGTTATGAGTCGATGTTTAATTCAGCTTATATTTAATCCACCGGCCAGAAGTTGAATATCAATTATTAACAATATAGGAAATCCTTCCCACAGTCTTATCCCACTGACAACGGAGGCTGTAGCTGTTGACAGAATCGCACTTTATCTCGTGTTTCTAGAGTTACGTGTTAAAATGTGATATTTCTTAAATGGAATTTGGGGCAATATATTCCCTGAAAGTACAGAACACAATGGAAACTAATACTTTTATATATAATAATGCAATAAACTGACATTAATTGTGAAGCAGCAGCTTTATTGGTCATGTTTGAAATAAAAATAAATTAAAATATATAAAAGTTGTTATGAACACATTGTGGTCTATAAGGAGAATTTGGGCAGATGATGCAGCTGTGCAGGTGTTGAAGTTTCAGGTGACTGTTTGTACTGTTTGCTCTGTCTTGCTATGAATCCTCTTTGTGTCTCCCTGCAGTTTCTACGCAGCCGAGATCGTCTGCGGACTCCAGTTCCTGCACTCTAAAGGAATCATTTACAGGTAGAGTCTGAGCACGAGCCACAGAACCGAGAACTGGAACAAGTTGTCTTCAGTGTTTAATGAATTATACAGTGAAGAAAATAAATAATGGCAATAATTTCTGGAAGTTTCACTTTCTCCTGCAGTTTCAATGCTGCAACAATCCCCCAAAAACAAGCCTGCAACATCCTGGAGGGAGCGTTTTATGCTGTATTATTGTCCTCACATCCTCCTGTTGCTCTGCAGGGATCTGAAGCTGGATAACGTGCTGCTGGACTCTGAGGGTCACATAAAGATAGCGGACTTTGGGATGTGTAAGGAGAACATGCAGGAGGACTTGCGGACGTCCACCTTCTGCGGGACGCCCGACTACATCGCCCCCGAGGTGACCGCACACACCGCATCCTAACGGAAACCGGAGAGTCTGTAAAACCAGAGATTTGGATCAATTTAGAGATTATTTCCTGTCCATATTGATCACAGATGAGGTTTCCTGATATTTTTTAGGAACTTTTTATACAATTCTCTGTCTGTATTTTTCTTTTTACATTTTTAACAATCAAACAGACTTTGACAGATTCAGTGTTTTCTTCTCATTGTTCTATCAGCTCTTTGGTTGTTTTAACTTGATCAGAGACTGAGTCTAAAAGAATCATCTAAACTTTAAAAAATATAAAACATATTTAGTTTTCTCCACAGAAATGAAGTAGAAGATATAGACCTCCTTTATATAGGTTTAAAATATTCTTACATTATTTCATAGAGAAAAAAACAACAAATATCAGACTGTTTGCTGTAATTTAAGTTTTAAATTTAGAAAATCTACCGTGCAACCAGAGCTGGTGACTTCCTGTTTCAGCAGCCTGTGTGTGTGTGTGTGTGTGTGTCAGATCCTGCTGGGTCAGAAGTACAACAGCGCCGTGGACTGGTGGTCGTTCGGGGTTCTGCTGTACGAGATGCTGATCGGTCAGTCTCCGTTCCACGGTCGAGACGAGGAGGAGCTGTTTCAGTCCATACGAACGGACAACCCCGTCTATCCACGCTGGCTCACCAAAGACGCCAAAGACATTCTGGTCAAGGTCAGTCAGCAACAACTACTCTATAGCAGCAGTAATCTATAGCAGAGGTCAGTTACATGCTGTACTGTTGTACGTTTTATTATTACATAATCTTTTGTATCATAAACTGACTTTTTATCCAGTTTGAATTTTTCCCATCCACTGAAGGATGAAGGATCTTAAGTTATCAGAGAAACAAACCGTTGAGTTTCTAAAGCTCGTGCTCAGTTGTGACCTCTGCTGCTGTTTGCTCTGCAGCTGTTTGTGAGGGAGCCAGAGGAGCGACTGGGAACGAAGGGAAACATCAGACAGCACAGTTTCTTCAGCAGCACCGACTGGGATAGCCTGGAACAACGGCAGGTTGCGCCGCCCTTCAGGCCAACTTTAGTAAGTACAGCCACACCCTAAAGCTTACCCAGCTTTATCGTCTGTAACACTTAGGAGGAAACACCAGATTATGTTGAAAATGAAGCATTTTTTTATGAATATATTCAAATTCAAGCAGATTTAAAACCTTAAGACTTTATACTTACAGTCCACAACAAATGCAGTTTACTGAGAAGCTCTTTAAGGCCTTTCTTCTAGTTTTGGCATTTTTATGGGATTTTGTTGAAAAATACAAAATGTCCTAAAGGCCTTATTCTTTAAATAAGACTACACAACTCAATAACTATATAATCGTTGAAATGTATATTTATATAAGCTGTATTATGCTCTAATCATGTGCAGTATATTACCAGGTACTGTCATTGCACATTATAGTCTTTCCTTGTGTTATTTCTTATCTTTAGTGTTTTATTTTGTGGGTTTTATGTGTGATTTCTCTGCTGTAACACTTTAATTATTACTTGCAGACGTCGCCCAGTGACTGCAGTAACTTCGACAAAGAGTTCATCAACGAGAAGCCACGGCTGTCGTGTGCCGACCGGACGCTCATCAACAGCGTTGACCAGACGATGTTCAGAAACTTCTCCTTCGTCAACCCGGGGATGAATCGCATTGCAGCGCGCTGACATCCCCCCCGACCAGCAACCTACAACTACCTACAGGCAACCAGTACTTACTGGAACCAACTCAAACTGAAGAGACTTTAGACCGCGAATGTCACAAAACTCAACTGTCCATAAACATGATAACCACTAAAGGGGGGGGTCCTGGGTGCTCAACTGTCGCAGCCTCTTTGTCGCATGTCTTTTCTGTCACTCTCCGTTTAATGATGTAAGGTAAATAAAATGATACAGTATACACAATAATCTTTTTAAAAAAAACAGACGACAAAAACGTCTGAGCTGAGACGGAGAGACAAGAAGACTCTTTATGTAAATAATCCGTCTGTTGTTCGTTCTTTGGGTTCCCGTTACAAAACCGAAACATATTAAATAATCAATTTTTTTGTGTTTTTAAAAAAGAAAACTGGAAGTTTTTTTGTTTTATTTATTTATTTTGTTTGTGCTGCAGAGTTATCATTTTGTATTTTTATTTTGTTTTGAAGTGTCAGTATTAGTTTTATTGTTATAATAATATGAATAAGAATCAGGGGTATCTGTGAAGCAGTGACTGAGCCACCGTGCTAACAAAAGAAAAACTTAAATTTTCTCTGTTTTAAAACAGAAAAACGCCTTTTTTAAATTTGTTTTTCTGTTTTTCTGATTTGGTTTTGAAACCAAAGAACGAACGATTTACGGATTATAAATAATAACAGTTTACCTGACGTCCATTATGTTGCCTCGTGTGTAACTCATAGTGGCGTTAAACTTTATCGCGATTTAACTCCAACACAAACATTTCCGCTGCCTTTCAGTTTATAAGCATATAATAAATTACTGTGTAGAATTCCCCGTAACGTCTGCTATCAGGGTGTTAATCAGTAGAATAATGTGTTGTAATGAACTTACGGTGCCTCATAATACTTTATGAAGTTCTTCAAGTAAAGCAAACCGCCAAATTAAATGTATTTCCTGTTGTTGTTTGATCTCCTGTCCTATTCCATTGCTGAAAGAGTCTTTTTTAAGGGTACAGATGTTAGAAATCCGTCGCTGTGTAAATAGTTGTACTGTAAGTTGATGTTCAATCACTGTTCATGTTTACGTGTTATCTTATCGTACCTCAGGAGTTTTATTGATCCCTGCATACTGTAGTTTTTATTGTTCTCTTCATTGTGAATCCTGTACAATAAAATGTGGTTTTTTTTAATCCTGCTGATTTCTTTGGATTTAAAAAAAGATTTAAAAACCTTCAGAAGATTAAATTCAGCTCCGTTAACCAGAGGTGGTAACAGGACATTGGTGCAAGAATTTTGGCATTCAGTGTTGGGCTAGTTAGTCAATTGATGACTCATTACTCTTTTTAACTTATTACTCCCTGCCAACAGTAATTAGTTACACTTCTGGTTACATTACTTTTCTGTTACTCCACACAAAAATGCTAATTGTGTCCTTAATCCCCAAAATCCAGTTCTGTTTGTAAAAATCAAAGTAATGTGAATGTTTCCATCTTCCAAACCAGTTGTCCTTCCCACCTCTGATTTTAATTAAATGCAAGCATACACACATTTACGAGCAACTACACATTGTATTTAAACAGAAAACAAGGAAACCTGTCGTTCTTCCAAGTGTTTCTTTATTGGAGTGCAGTATCGGCCTCGGTAACGAAGGATACTTTGGTGTAACGTAGTCAGTCAGACACAATATGTGTTTATGTGAAACTAAATTCAGTGATTCATGTTGGTGTCAATGAATTACAGTATTCCTGCAGTTAGTGAGTGATAGAGATCGATCGGGAGACTGTAAATCCAGAGACGTTCATTTAACTCAAAAAATTGTTGAAACTGTATATATACATTTTAAGTAACACTAACTTAATTCTGTTAAGTTAAAGATTCTTCATTAATCAGCTTTTACCAGTAATTTTAAGTGACACTAACTTAAGTTACAGAAACATTCCCGATTGAGCACTTTTTACTGGTATTTTGTTTACAAAAAAGAACAAACTTTGATGTAAAAAGTTTTAACAACTTGTTTGAGTTAAATTAAGGCAAATATACATTTTACTCACATTTTTTCATAACTTTTTAAGTATATTTTGATGCGAATACGTACGTTTTTGAGTATTTTTAGACTGTGGAACTACGTAAGTGAAATATTTGAGTACTTTAAGCATAATTATGTTTAAATGCTGCAAAAGACAAGTTTTTAACATTATCTTAAAGCATTTATTACTTTATTATTTGTGATGATCAGACAGCGCTGTGGGCGGGACTTTGAGCGAGACTACAGGCAGATCAATGCCGCTCCATCAGAGCCAAAGTACTTTTAAATTAATGTATCGGCAATCGGTAAAAAGAAATAATGATAATTGGAAAAATGCTGAATATCAGATCTGATAATCACGTCTTTCCTTTACCAGTGTAAGGATTAAGATGATACATTGAAATTACGGCAGTGGAAAATAAGAGCGAACTCAATCATGCAGAGCGACATCCTTCAACAGACGTTTGGCTACTCGGGATAAAACGGTGGCAACTAACACTGTAGGAGGTTGTAAAACAGACGAAAATACTAATAATGTGTACGACTGTGGAGATACTTGAAGGCATAACAGGGGGGAGTAACATACTTTTAGTTATTGAGCTACTGTGGCTGATTCGACCTCCGCCCAGGGTAAAGCTTCCAAAAGGGGCGGGGCATAGAAAGGGTACATTTTTGATAAAGCGTAAGTTTAAAGCTTTAAGTCCCTTCCAGCTACAATTGTTTGTTTGGTTGAATGTCAAATTTAGCAACTTGTAAAACTATTCAAAAACAGCCTTCGTCATGCTGCCAACACAATAAATGCCCACAGGCACCGATTATGTGAGTGCTCCACAAGAAGGCCAAACAACACAATAAATAAATACCAAGTTAAGTATTCACGTGTAGGTATTTTTCCTTATGTATAGCTCTGTTGTACTATCGTTGATGTGCAGCCCATTGTAAGTTATATAAAGCAGTATCACATTTCGTTACAGTTTGTGTCCACGTCACGGTAATTACGGTAATTGAATTTGTGACAATCATCAACCTGGTAGATGATAGAAGAAAGATTCATTTCTGTAAATTAAATTACGCTAAATGTGCTCAAATGTACAAACAATGAAGCATTATGTTTAGCTGCAGGTGACCACACTGGGATTTAATCAACACCTGAAGTGCTGTGCAGGTTTATTTTCTGTGAACATAGCAACCGATACGAGCAATTATTGATAAATTCCTTTATATTTAATTTTGCCACATTTCATTTACACATTTTTCACCCAGACGGTCGAAAACAAAACTGCCAAGTGGGTCGAAGAGTCGCTTTCCAATTCACGCTTCCTTCGTTACTGACCAACATTCCTCGTGTTCAACAGTTACAGAGCGCGCGCACACACACACACACACACACACACACCAAACACTGATTTCACCATCAGACAGAACAAGATAAAATGTTAAGTGCTTCAGGACGTCAAACGTTTTAAGATTTTGGGCACACACTGAAGTTTTCATGATTCTTCATTTACAGCAATTCTTAGGTATCTCTTGTTTTTCTTTAAATACTTGGCATCGAAACAACTGGATGGCTGTTGCGTAATCTCACATTATGGTGCCCCGTGTGAGTCCAGAAGGAAGTGTTTGTCCAGGGCAGGAGTCTCGTTCTGTTTCAGTCCGAGGAGAATCCTTTTCTCACTGTTCAGCAGATGAAGACGAGTCCGACACAAATGCAGACGAGACACAATGAGTCCTAAAAACAAAAAGTTCACGCCTCATGCCTTTTGTGTTTTATTATCATGTATCCATTATGGTCAAGAAGGAACTGCATAGGCTACCGTAAAGGGCTTGATACTGTCCTGTGGTAGCTTTACCTTGGCTGTACAGTACAGATGTGGTTGAAACACTAATCCTTAAAGCAACATTATGTAACTTTTCCACCTTAAAATAACAGCTTCACTATCATTCTGATGCTACAGTGAATTGTAACAGGGTGAATGGTGCCTCTGTACGCCTGTTCTCACGATGTGTAACTTTTGGCTCCAGGTCGGAACAAGTGCTTTACGGCACTAAGTCAAACACCGACATCTGAGTCGCTGATTTTGGTGAAACTCGATCATATTTTATGGAGAAATTCTGGTTTTCCTTCTGATCGCTTCAACTCTATGTGATTTACAGAGTTAAGTAACTGCTGCCAAATGTAGCTGCTGTGAGCTAGTTAGCTTAGCCATCCTGTCCTGGACACTCTGGACTGGGTGCTCAGAGCACCGGGGGAGTGTTGGTGTTTACGCTGGTAGCACTGGAGCTCCGGACCGCCGGGGGGGAGGACGTTTTTAGGCTTCGGATGTCAGATCGTGCAGCGGGCAATGTAACTGGGCTCAGCAGCTTCTATGGAGCTAACGGCAGAGGAGAAGAGACCAAAGAGGACGGCGGACGCTAAGAATAGAAAAGCTGCCGGACAAGAGTAAACGTGGGACTGACTTTTAGTTGTTGGTGAAATTAAAGGCTGCACTTGTTTGATGTTTGGCTGTTAGCAACTCACTAGGTTTTGATCATAAGTAATCACATCAAACGTACAGCTGTCCATTAGAGCTGCACTGACTAAAGCTGTTTGTAGTCCACTAGTCGTTGTTAGTCGTTGCACATTTATGATATTAAATTAAATTGTTTAAATACATATATATAAGTCTCGTTATAAGTCCCCTATTCTGTTCTTGCCTGAACCCGTCGTGTTTTCATTGTCAGAGTCCTGGTTCGGAGCCGCTGTAAAATCATCTGGCCTCCATCGGTCTCAGAGGCTGTGAACCCGGTTCTGTTGCCCGCTCGCACAGCCCCTGCGCTCATCCTCCTGTGCGCGACTATCCAACTAATGAAAAGTTGGTCAACTAAGACTCTTCTCAGCAACTAGTTGCAACTTAGGGGCACCAAATGGCAACAAAGACCAAATCTTACATAGTGCTGCTTTAAATGTTTGTCTGTAATGGCTTGTGGATTTCAGAATGACACCTTCATTCGGTGAATCTTCACATTTCAACATCAATAATCAAGAGATTTCTAAACTTTCAATCTGCTTCAAATGAGGGTTGTTTTCTTGATATGCAGGAGGCAACACGGTGTCGTTATAGTATGACTGTGTTTCTAGCATCAGTTCAGAGATCCAGAGGCTTTCATCGCCTCCCGGTGGTGCCGGCACCACTACTACGGTTGAGGTTGCGGCTCAGCTGAGGGAAGTGGACTGTGGGTGTTCTGGATGTAGGACCGTAGAGGCCGAGGTTTCTGGCTGCTGCCGATTTCCTGGGCTGCTTCACGCTAGGGAACGGGGAGAAGACCTGGTGTTTAGGAGTGGAGGCGCCAGTGGACGGGAACGCCGGGGTTGACGGGGAGGAGGACATACGGGATGTGGACGATGAGGAGATGGAGGAGAGTGAGGGAGTGGAGGGGGAGGACGTCTTGTAAAAGGTGGAGGTCGCGGGAGGAGGGAGAGAGGACAGGCTGTTAGCTGAAGGGGATGATGGGAGGCGGGATGTGGAGCTCGGTGGCGTAGGAGAAGCGGATGTAGGGACCGGAGAGGGGGACGGACTCGGGCTGGAAGGTGAGGAGGAAGGGACGTTGAAGGAGTGGTGAGGTGGAGGTAAAGCGATGGAGGTAAAGGGTCTCTCTGAGCCGGAGGAGTCCGACTCTTTATGCGTGTTTAAGGATGGTGGAGGAGGGAGGAGAGGGACTTGGGGTGCAGCTTTAGACTCTGGCAGCGTGGGTTGCGTATCTGGGTTTGCGGAGGTCAGATGTGATCCGTCCTCTAGATCCAGGGAGTCCAGCTGCACCACCACCTCTGCGACTTCTACTTCTTTGGTCACATCTGCAACCTGTGGAGCCTCTTCACACACTGACACGGCACCGGAGGGATCAGGAGATGGAGACACAGAGGAGTCACTCCCCTCTTTCTGCTCCTCATCATTTTCCTCAATCTTATTCTCCTCTTCACCCTCCAGTCTCTCCAATTCTCTCTCTTCCTCCTCGTCTTCCCTTTCCTCTGAACCTCCGAAGCCCAGCTGTTCTCGGGCCCTGGCTATATTCCTCCGATGCACCCGGACGTGAGCACGCCAAGGGGACGTTGCGCCTCCTCCAGAGCTCCCCGGAGATCCGGTACTGTTGGAGCCACAGCGCTGCCTGGCTGGAGAGCCGTGACTCTGGGACAGGGAAGCGGGTCTGGACCCTGGTAGCGTGGATGTGCTTGTGGATGAGAGTCCGGGGCCTCCTCCGCGTGGTTTCCGACCCAGAAGGAGGTGGTTGATGACGGAGCTGGAGGGGTTGAGCTGGGAGGCCAGGACACGGGTGGCGGGGCACTTGTCTGGAGGGAAGAAAGAGAAACATTTAAAACAGGCACACAACAGATGCTAGGCCGCGGAAGCTGAATTTTTAACATTTAGAACTTCTTAAAAGTGAGAGCTACAGTAGGATTTATTTGGTACTGAGGTTACTGTGACACAGACATTTATTTTCAACCATGTTGCACCTTGAAAAATAGTTTTGTTGTGCAGAATGAAGAATTAGACATAACTGCTTGAAGGATCGGATCTCCCATAAAAACTGAACACGGTGTGCAAATGAGAATTACTTTTCTTTACAAATGTCCATCTAAAATTACCAAAATAATGTAATTTGTCTAACATTAAAAACATAATGTGAAATCAAATTTCAGAAAAATAAATAACTGCTAGTTTACTAAATAAATGAGATTACAGTCGCCACAGGAATGAAACATGTCTGTTGGATTCTCATTTAGAAATACAACCAGCTGTTCAGAGCAGCTGTTGCCAAAAGCTTTGCATCAGACACCAGAGGGCGTAGGGTTGATCTCTCCGGCCTCTCAGAATGAGACAGCATTTTGGATTACTGGCCAAGTCCATATTAATTTCTTTGGTATTATATAATATGTGCAGTAATATACAGTATTTTGGCCTTTTTTCCAATGTTAGTAAACCATGTCAGTGTAAGCATGTCTTTATGAAAGCTGATTACTGAGCTGTACGATGACAGACGGTGAGTGTGTGTGCAGATGTTTGAATCTGAAAGGGAAAAAAAACATCTCACTGTAATACTGTTATACAAGCTTCATACATCATATGTTAGCATGAGACGGCAGGAGCAACATATACAACGGGATCAGAGGTTGTTAACAGAGGTTAGTGGTTTCCCAAAAATCATCAGAATATGAATTATTCATAAAAACCAGGTCAAACTGGAGACACCTGTCACTGCGGAGGACATCCTCAGTTTGTTAACTGGAACATGATAAAAACTGAACACTAACTGTAATTTTCAGGCATTTTAACTGATGGTTTAGTTATAAGAAGGTTGATTTACTGTGTGCATCTGATGGACAGGTGTCTCCAAATAAAGAAGACAGCTGGTTTGTTGACTTAAACTGTGCAAATACCAGCTGCAACCAGAGGAGGGAGCAAGTCATTGTGTTCAAGTCACAAGCAAGTCTTAAGTCTTTGCACTCAAGTCCTAAACTTTGAATTTCGAGTCCTAAACGAGTCACAGTGTGCTCTTCACTAAATGTAATGTCAGTTTAACCACAGAGCAGTAGTATATGAAAGACACTCTCTGTCAGGGTTCTACCAGGATATGTCCAAAAACATTATTATTCTCTTTTACTGTACGATGCTGCATCTAACTCAGAAGCTGATTTGTGATCAAAGTGTGAGTCGGAGAGGGAACATGCAACAACACGCTGTACTTTACAACGGTTGAAACGGCATCACATCTTCCCAACCCTGGCTCTCTGTTCGCTTCAGCATCGATTTCACTGATCTCTTGTAAAGCACGTCGGGGTCTGGCCCCAAGCTACAGAGCAGAAATACTGAACTTTGGTATCATCACAGCGTTAGTTCTTCATGGTTCTCTCCTGCAACTTGACTGGATGCTGTCGGACTGGTTCAAACAAAGTGGATCTGAGGAATTAAGTATCGACGTGATGGGAATTAAATAATATGAATTGATTCAGCAAAAGAAGATTAATAGATTTTGTGGGAAACTTTTTTAATAACATACTTTTATAAGAAAGGGAAGCTGTCACGTATTTTCAAGTCGAGTTGCAAATTTTTTTTTAACTTTGTTGTCAAATTTGAGACTCGAGTCTGACTCCAAACCTCTCCCTGCATCTAGAACAACCACCACCAGATACCCAACCACAGTCGTCCCTCTTCCAAACATAATGCTTCTTGATTAAAACCTGGAAAAGATTCCGTGTTTGTGAGGCAGCAGCTCCTTCACCAGATTTCCAATGTTTCTCCAGAGGGTTTCTCTTCAATTTATTACAAAATAAGAGTTTATTGTTTTCTATCCCAAAAAAACACCAAATCTGAGTGAATTATTTAGCTATACAGCATTTCTATGAACTGTGTGTGGTTAAAAAACCTTGTGAGGTTCTTAATTTATCATAAACCCAATGAAAAAGATGAAGTGGAAATCTGCCTTGGGAACCCTGGATTATGATTATAAACAGATTTTATGAGTTCTCTTCTATCCTCCTTAAATCATTCAATGACTTCAATTCAAACAAGGATGAATCATTGAAGACCCTGAAATCAGCCCCAGAACACCCAGACGACCCTTTAGGTTCAACACCAGTACCGTCAGCGTGGTCGTCGGTACCGTCACTGTGGTTCTCCAGACGCTCCTGAGGAATCCCCGGACGTGTTGGCACTTCAGGTCCAGGTCCTACGAGTCACACATCATTGTCAAACATCCAACTGCTGCGTGTGTGTGTGTTTCTACCCAGATGGAAACTCACCTTCCCAGCATTACACTGTCAGCCGCTGTGTCTGTAACTTTAAACTGTTTCATATTGTTGAAGTTAAAAACTGGCTGATATTCGGTCTGAACGTCTCTTTTCAACCTGCTAAAATACGGATACAACAACGAGTATCTGAACGGTCCCTGAAAGACAATATCTCTAAAGAGTTTGTTCTGAAATAAGAATTGTATGTGTTTGTGGACAATAAAGTTCTGTACTGGGTTCTCACTCAATTAAAGAAATCCTTTTTTACACATATACTATATCACTATATTTATCACTGTATACTAAAGTAGTGGTTTTAAACTGTCTCATCATTGTCTTTTCTTTTTATTGGCAACCCCCCCTTCTTCATAAAGCACGCTGCTGTCATGTAGCATAACTGCAAACCCAACTGCGTATGGTTTCAATACGGTGATTTGAATGTGTATTATTCTGTTTTTATGGTTGAAAAAGAACAACAGAAATGTAGTTATACCTCATTTTTGTGGTAAAAGATTATTAAAATGTACATTAACAAATCTCGCTGCATCCACCTGAAACACTGAACAGAAACTGTAATAGTTTAAACAATAGAAGCAGCGGAGCATTATGACATGAATCACTGCACCTGTGCGTATGTAGAGTTGCATAGCCTGTTGCTGCTGCCGCCTTTTGATACGCGTGTATTGCTTCTTCAGGGCGTAGATGTCGGTGCTCATTCTCTCCATCATCATGCTGTTGATTGCTGCCTGATGCTCGGCCCTGGCTCCTCCTCCTCCTCCTCCTCCACCGCCTCCAGCTCCTGCCCCTCCAGCTCCCACCGCTCCGGGGCTCAGCTCTGCGATGTTCCCCTGCTCCGCTCGCTGGTCTGGAGGTAGAAAGAAGACGATAAAAGGTCACATGTCGTGTTATTTATCCCTACTTTTATACATAACTGTGACTTTGTCTTTCAGACTCTACGATTCACAGAAAGATTCAAAGATTAGAGTCGTGGCTTTGGTTCAAAAAGCAGAAACAAATCAGACAAAATCCAATGTGCCTTTTTAGCATTTTAAGCCCCTTTTCGGACTTATTTGCTTTTGCTTTTAATCAAGATCAGCCGAGCACTCGAGACACAAAGTGCCACATAAAAAAGCCTCTTGGTGCAATCTGAGGGGGACGACAATCTGGGGTTTAGAGTTTATTTTCTATTCAGAAGACCAAACTCTCAAACTGAGTCAGTCCTTCCTGTTTTTTGTCTGATGATCTGATACTGTTACACTTTGAGGCGACTTTGAAGTCGAGGGGAAAGTGCATTTTGTTGAGAAATGTTTGACATTTGCTTCTCTGGAAAAGGTGTGTCGAAGAATTTCAGCAGCTTTTCTACCTTTTAATGGAACCGAATCAAAAAATACAATCAACAATAAATAAATAAATTAATTAATTAATGCCTTTTTATATTATTTTTGGTGCATTTAATAGCATTTATTTATCTTTGATTCTGGCGGTTTGGGTCCTCCATACGTTTTGTGTTGCACAGACACAAATCCAACCCAGCAGCACACAATGTGAACTGCTCTCTGTAAGCAGCCGGCAGTTTGTTTACTGTAATCATCCTGTAGTCTCTGAATGATTTACTGATGCTCACTTTCTCCTGAGAATGAGTTTCCCTTTTAAACCAGGTCAAATCAACTGAGATCTGCTTATGAGGTTAAATGAACTCATTTCTCTGAAGTCATTTTTTAAATCTCTCTGGAGTAGAGATGACCACTGCTTCAGATCTTAACCAGCATTTTGAACTAAATCCCTTTGGCTTCATCTGGAGGAGCTGCTGAAGGAGGACGAAGTGGGGATTTGTCTGTGAGGGGAAACAGATCAGAGACCAGTTTGTAAATTGGAGTCAAATCGGGGCAGAACATGAGGATTTGGGGCAGTAGTTTGTCTTGAGCCACTCGGCTGCTGTCTCTGGATGCTCTCCAGCGGGTGGCGTGTGGTTGCACCGACCTTTGAGATGTTTCTGGTATCTCTGCAGCTCGGGCGCCAGCAGGCCGCCCAGGGGACCCAGACAACCGAGCGCCGTCACCACAGAGTCTTCATCGTCCATGTCGGCATCGTCATCGCTCTCCCAGCTGCCCAGACCACCACCACTACGACAAAATAACAACAGCATCACTGTAACAGGCTCCCCCCCCAGCAGCTGGCACAGACGCAGGTGGACTACAGGAAGTCTACAAACCTTCCATTGGATTTGACTGAGGTAGGGAATGGAGTGATGTTGTAGGTGTATTTCTCTCTCAGCTCAGCCAGTTGAGGGAAAGGAAACACTGCTATGGAATAAACCTCCTGGTAGACGGAGAGAAAATATATTTATATCAGTTCATAAACATGACTAGAAAGAGGTTAAAAAAGCGTGAGGGGTTTGGTTCATGTCGTACCTGCATGAGTTCAGTGGGGTCGATGAGGTTGTGCTCCAGCATCTCCTGAGTGAGACAACCCATCGTGCTGTAGAAGTCGTCTGCTGTCTGACAGTATTCGATCCTCCTGGACACAGATAGCGGGAGGAAGCAGAGGAATAACAAGCACATTGTAGAGATTTAGTTGTCCAGGTTTGCCTCATTCAGCGTCACCCACATCTAATCTAATCTAATCTAATCTAATCTAATCTAATCTAATCTATCTATCTATCTATCTATCTATCTATCTATCTATCTATCTATCTATCTATCTATCTATCTATCTATCGGTATATATAAGGGAAAGCTGCAGTCATTTCCAGTAATACATCCTATCATGTGCTGTTTCAGCATTAGTAGCAGCTGAAGTGGTATTAGTAGTTTTACAATTTAACATTATATTCTCTATATACAGAGTCCCATGGTGTCTCTCTCCCTCTGCCTGTGTTGTATCGCAGCCTCTCTGTGGTTTGTTTCCATAGCCGGTCTGCTCCGACTGAAACTGCTGTTTTTATCATCTACGTCTGTGAATTAAGGATTTATTTCCACCAAACCAGAGTTGGTGATTGTTGGAAACACTAACAGAGATGCTTTTAATGAGTTTTATTCTGTTTCTGTCCACTCCACAAGTTGTTATGAAGGTAAAATTAGTGTTTTTGTCTATGGAGTCTGGTGGAGAATGATAGTGTTTTCTGGCGGTAATGGTCCACTCACTCTCCCAGTCTCTCCCAGATGGCGAGGGCGACCCGGAACAGCACCTCTGAACCCTCGAAGAAAACCGAGTCCCAGATCTTCAGCACAGTGGGGGCCGGCAGGCAGGTGGCGAACATGGTGAGGAACCACTGCATAGTGAACACGTTGGTCAATGGAGGCTCGTAGCTGCCTGAGAGGAAACAGACATGTGTTATTGGTACACACACACACACACACACACACACACACACACACACTATTGTTTGTCACAGAGACGTGGACACACAACCAGGTAGCACAGGTTTGTACCTCCGGCCTCTCTGTTGGCAGCTTTCTGAAGGTGGTGGAGATGCTGGGACAGTCTGGGCAGCTTCAGGCGCAGCAGGTCTCTGAACACCGCCATGTCCACTGACAGAAGGAAACATTACACAATAAAAAGCTCTGTTGGTTAGAGAGTGACAATAACCTGATGATAGCAATAAAGTTTCCAATCGATAGGTGCTGTAGATGTCACCATCGGATACCGACAGTCTCCAACATCCACATCTATTAACTTACTCCCAGACTAAAACATTTTTTATAATTATTGATTAATGTGGCAGTAATTTTCCAAGTTGACATTGTCTGACAGTCCAAAACCAAAATCCATTGAATTAACTAACACAGGAGACAAAGAAACCAGCAAATGGTCAAATTTAAGAAGCTAGAACAAGTGAATTTTATGGCGTTCTTGCTTAAAAAAAAAGACTTGATGGACTGTCAGAACTATTGTAGATTAATTTCCCAACTAATTAATCAATTGACCCTTTCTAAGTCCCTTTTTGCTCTGTGCTCCTATCACAGTTGAGCCTCGGTCAGCTTTCTTTGTACACTTTGTGCACCATTGTGTTTACCTGACAATGCTCGAAGGTTGTTGGCAAAATAACTCTCTGGCAGCACTTTGTCGATCAGATAGATCATCACCTGAATACAGAAGAGCGGGAAAAGACAGCGTTTAAACTCCACCAGGAAGTTCTATTATATTCATTAGATTAAAATCATATAAAATGTCTCTGTGTACCTTTAGTGCGTCGCTCTCACTGCCTTCAGTAACCTCCAGTATGAGTGCCGCCAGCACGTTGAACCCTTGGCAGTAGCCCACACTTTTATTCCAGCGGGCGTACGCGAGCAGCACCCTCTTCAGCACCACCCTGTCCTGCTCCCCCTCCTGGCCGCAGTACGAACTGCAGCCGGTCCGGTGCAGGTCCTGGATGTTAGAAGGACGGATTCTTTTATTTAAAGTCAGCACATTAACTGGATAGATTACTCATCGTTTCACGCATGTAGGACAGAGACAGAGAAGACAAACACAGTGATCGGACTTTGTCCTGTCTGTGAGAGCTGCAGTGTTTCTGTTTCCATGATGCTCATAAGCAAACATCCTCTACAGGACGCTGCTGTTCACAGGGACGTACACAGTAGGATCAATGATGGTTACTCAATCTGAAAAGATGTTTTTTGTGTCATAGATGAGAGAAGTCCATCCAGGTCTTGCATGAAGCCCCGCCTCCTTCTGGGTGACAGCAGTGCCTCTGATTTAACTGGCAGTAAATGGAAATTCAGAGGTCTTTAAAGGCCAAATTAATACCATCAAATAAGAATACTGTATTGCTTTTTAGCAATAAGGAGCCAAAATCCTACAGCCAGCCTCTCATATTGTCACTGTTTCTGTGGTTCACTCTTTATTAACCGTTTCTGTCGTCTGTCCAATGAGACGTTACTGTAAACCAATGTTTGTGTTCATTAATCAACCTTTTACTACGAGACCACAGAAGAAGAAAACAGGAGGCTTTATCTCCACTTCCTGTTACTTTCTGCTGTTTACAAGGTTCATTATTAGAAGGTCGGTCAGCTCAGTTTATGGGAATTATTAAGGTTCAAATCCCCTCTGCTCCACACTGTCACACCAAACTCCATTCAAAAAACGGCTGTTTTAAGGAAGTAAAACCTTTATTTCCACCATCAGTGAGACTCTGATTCTCTTCAGTCTACAGACACAATCTGCTCACATTGACTCAGTAACATCATTAACTAACCTGTGAGGAAGAGTTGGACACAGACACACTCACTGACTGTCTGTCATTAACTAACCTGTGAGGAAGAGTTGGACACAGACACACTCACTGACTGTCTGTCATTAACTAACCTGTGAGGAAGAGTTGGACACACACACACTCACTGACTGTCTGTCATTAACTAACCTGTGAGGAAGAGTTGGACACAGACACACTCACTGACTGTCTGTCATTAACTAACCTGTGAGGAAGAGTTGGACACAGACACACTCACTGACTGTCTGTCATGTCTACGATGCGGTTACCTTGACGATTTGGATGCCGAGGGAGTCGTCGTCCGGGTTGCTGCGCTCATTAAAGGCGAAGCGAAGCGTCTTTTCCCAGTCAATAGAGATACTGTGGAGGTACTGGTCTGCTAACGTTAGCCAAACCTGCAGAGAGACGACAGCAGCAGACACACGAGGAAATCAATCAACAGCCGGATACCGGATAGGAGACGGGTTAAATATGAGGAGAGATCCAGGTTCCCAGTCACTTATGAGTCTTATGAGCAAATATTGAAACTTTCGCTTGTTCACAGTGATTCAATTTGTTTTGTAAGTTCAGGAGCGAAATCTCCTCTGACAAGATGAAAGTAATTGCTTCCACTTCCCGCTCTCTCTTCCCATGAGCTGAAGTTATGATGCATTGTAGACAAAGTGCCTCTGCTTAATGCTCCTCTGCACTGCGCCCACACTCTCTCCCGCTGATAATAATGAAGAAAACAGACTTTTCTTGTACGTTTGCACAACTGGGTCAGCGCCTTCTTTTACTGGAAACCCTCGGGGTTCAAAACAGACACAAAGAAAATGGAGAAATTCATTTTGTCCTATTTATAAAAATGTATTTTAGTATGGAAGATATTTGTGGCCCTAACACCCAGGGGTTGGAGCTGATGACAGCAGCCCTAACAATGCCGTCTGTTACACTGAGTGCAGTCACATACCCTCTTCCTCCATTCCTTCGGGATCCCGGTCGGGAGTCTAGCCACTGCCTTCAGAGCGTCGTACCACTGTCGGGAAGAAAACAACACACTGCTTTATTTACCCTTTTAATGAATGAGCAAACTCCCACTGAGGCCACGGCTGTCTGAGTAACCCAGCAGGACAATATTAATGCATTAAAGATATAAGATGCAACAGTTCAGCAGTAAAACGTTGGCAGCAGCCCGGCTTAGTCCGTTAGCATGATATCATAACCTGGAGCCTGTTAGCTTTAGCAATGGTGGTGAAGACAACAACCCCAATGAAACTTTGTCTTTTGTTACAGTTTTGATGCAAGAGACTCGAAATACTATATTATCTACTATAAAACGAGTGCTTTGGTGTTTAGAAAGTCGACGTTATCACTTTCACTCTCACATATAAACACAACAGCAGATCAGCAGCAGAAAGTGGCGCTGGTTCGAGTTCTTACCTGCTGGAATCCGTTCTTTCCCAGCGATGGTTCAATGGTAAACTTCAGTCTTGTGTCGACTCCTGTAAACAAACAAACACACAAACAAACAAACAGAGACACGTGGTCAGACTCTCCCTGAACCAGATCTGAGTGAAGATCGTTCTACTAGTCAACATCACAAAGTTACTGTACAGAAGATGTTAAAAATGATGCACAAAGGATCCATTATATATGAATTATATTTTACTGTGTGTGTGTATAATGTATTTATTTATTTTTACTATATATAATAAGAATCTTTGACATAAAAAATGTAATTTTAGGGAATACATATCTGTCTTTTTTCAGATTGTAATTGTATGTGTGCAAATACCTGGCCAATGAAAGTGATTCTGATAATTCAGTTATTTAAACTCAAAAACATTACATTACTGTGTCACATGAGTACAGCATTGAATAGAAATATCTAAAGGAAGCATTACAAATCAATTTAATTGTTTTATTTACAAATACATGTGTTTTTGTTTCGCAGATTTAAGCCTATAATTTATCATTAAAATCAATTTCTGATTTTTACCAAGTTATTTTGAAAATTAAATTTAAATAAATGTATTAAATTTTACAGTATTTGACACCAAACTGGAGTTTTTAGACGCTATTAGTTTTCATGTTAAATCGGAGGTTTTTTGAACGAGGTTTGGTGCGGAGTCGCTGTCCATTTCCGCGTGGTGCTGAACCCGCGGTGTTATATCTCTTCACACACACACACACACACACACACACACACACACACACACACACACACACACATAATGGAGAATATTTAACACAGCAGGTATGAACCCAACCACCACAGAGGAGCAAACAGAAATAAAAACTCTGATCTGAAGTTAAGGTCCGGACATATTCGGGCTCCGCTCCGACCGCGGCCATTTCCCTCCCTCCCTCCCTCCCGCCGTCCCGGGAGGGTTGCTCGGTCTCTCACACAGCAGCCGACCGCACTGTCACCACGATTTATATCATTTCCACTCTAATAAAAGTCTTCCAGGTAAGATAAGGTGTGTGTTTAACCTGCTTGGTCCTCGTCGGTCGATCCGTGCTGCGCCATTACCGGATGAGCTGCCGCTGTGTTTCCTCTGGAGAGGAGAGGATTAACAACCCTCCTACTTCCCGGTCACAGATTACTGAGACTCACACTGGATGAAGCGACATCAGTGAGGTCCAGGGACGGTTTCATCTCTGCACAGTTTACATTCATTCAAATGTACAGAGACTAACAATGTAAAATATATGGAAGCTCATTTCTGCCAAAGTGAGAGAAAAGATTGTGTAAGTCATCAAAGAGAGAAACGTTCATCTCTAAATAAAGATTTTAAGATACTACAACATTATTTAGAGATATTAAATCTTTATTTAGAGATATTAAGTCATTATTTAGAGATATTAAATCATTATTTTGAGATATTAAGTCATTATTTAGAGATATTAAATCATTATTTAGAGATATTAAATCTTTTTTAGGAATGTTTTTTATATTTTATTTAATATTAATTTTTAGAATTAAGCATTATTTAGAGATTTAAATCATTATTTAGAGATATTAAGTCATTATTTAGAGATATTAAATCATTATTTAGAGATATTAAATCATTATTTAGAGATATTAAATCATTATTTAGAGATATTAAATCTTTATTTAGAGATATATAGTCATTATTTAGAGATATTAAATCTTTATTTAGAGATATTAAATCATTATTTAGAGATATTAAGTCATTATTTGAGATATTAGTTTTTGTTTTAAGTCATTATTTAGAGATATTAAGTCATTATTTAGAGATATTAAATCATTATTTAGAGATATTAAATCTTTATTTAGAGATATTAAATCTTTATTTAGAGATATTAAGTCATTATTTAGAGATATTAAATCTTTATTTAGAGATATTAAATCATTATTTAGAGATATTAAGTCATTATTTAGAGATTTTAAGTCATTATTTAGAAATTTTTAATTTTTATTAAAAAAATAATTAATTATTTTTTGATATTAAATCTTTATTTTGAGATATTAAGTCATTATTTAGAGATATTAAGTCTTTATTTTGAGATATTAAATATTATTTTTATTAAGTCATTTGTATTTTTAGAGATATTAAATCTTTATTTTGAGATATTAAATCATTATTTAGAGATATTAAGTCTTTATTTTGAGATATTAAATCATTATTTTGCGAAGGTTTCAGACTTACAGAATCCTTTTTGGCAGTTTTTTATCTAAACATGAAAATATATTTGATTTGAGTAACTTAAGTATTTGTTAAAGTCATTTTAAAAGTTAAAAGTAACATTAGCCATTCAGATAGTACTTTGCTAGAGATTAATAACTAACGTTAGCCAGTTCGCTGCAACCCAACAACCTGAATAACGTTAATCCGCCACCGATCTGGCTGCTGGATTAGCTGCAGGTGACTTTGTCACTTAATTTAAGACCGCTAGTTGCTGGATTATTAATGCTAATCTGCAACTAAAGTTATCTACCAGTGAAAAAGTGAATATGAACTGTAGAGGAGCAGAAAGAAAGTACAAACACCTACAAATTGTACTTAACTGAGGAAGAA
>NW_026136713.1:25300723-25318223 GCF_905237075.1 Dicentrarchus labrax | reverse complement strand
TGTTGGGTTTTTTGCAGCCAGAGGGGGAGACGTACTGCGAGTTGGAGATTTAATTTCACATACAGATCATTCATAGACTGAGGTTTAATCCACAATCTCCTCCCTGGAAAAATGACTCTTGTAGGATAAGTTTCCAAACGTAGCTGTCAGACTGGGGTATGGATATGGAAATGAACATATTCCCCCAGAGTTGAGCACTTTGGGTCGATGTCACGGTCTATTATGTAAATGTGAGAGCCATTTTCATACCACATGTGATAGGACATCTAGGACAGGGTCCTGTAAACCTGGAAAAACAGTGTCTCAAAGCACATTCACCGTTCTTAAAATGTTTACTCTGCAGAAACACATGAAAGCATAAAACTACAATACATAAGAGTTTATTCTGCTTTCTTTACAACTTTTAAAACCTCATTATGTAACTTTTCTACCTTAAAATAACAGAGTTGGAACCGAGTGAACAGGTCCTCATTATGGCTGCTCTTACACTGTGTAACCTTTCAGCACTGTATCACTGACTTTAGTCAAATTGGGTCTTTTCCCTCCGACGTCCTCCGGCTGCTCAGCTCTCTGATTTCCAGAGTTTCCTGATGGACAGTAAAGTCACTGTTGTTAAAGTTGTTAAAGGAGTGCTGGCAGAACAGGAGCTTTGGACCGCCGGGAGGAGGAAGTTTTCAGGCCCAGGATGGGGAGGGATGGACGGAGAGCGTACGAGAGTCGTGATAGAATGAAAGGAAGGCGAGCGGGCTACAGAGATAGATAATGGCAGACGCAATCAGACCTAAGAGGCTGTCGGAGAAGAGTAAATGTGCGACTGGCTTTTGGTGAGAGCTTGGTGAAATAAAAGACAAACACTGGATTTCCAGGGGAAATAAATGTGATCAGACCAAACAAACTTTGACATTTATGAGACTATTTTCCTCGGACAAACAACAAATATAGGTGTTGTAGCTGTAGCAGCGTCCAGAACTAACCAAACCAAAACTACTTCTAGAAACAAGAAGAAAAGCAATGACCACAACTGTATCTTTGACTCATAAAATATCATATGGCTGTGAACCTGATGAAGGTATGAGCTGATAGGTGCACTTAAAGGCTTTTAGAGGTCAGTATTTGTCGTACACACATCCTCTAACAGACCGGGTCTTTTTCAGCATTAAAGCGAAGGAAGAACTGCGTATTCTTACGTCGTTTCTGCGAGACGGCCTGAAGGCAAGCTGTGATGATGTCGTAGTTCTTCTGCAGTTTGTGGCACAGTCGGTCCCGTCTCCTCAGCTGGCGGATGAGCTTGGCCGACTGCAGCCCTGTGCGATATTTCACCTCCTGGATGATTGACTGCAGCTCCTCCGGGGCTGAAAGAGCAGAGCAGACACATTTAATCCGGGTTGCCACAGCCTCGTGTACGTTTCGGACATTCGTCTCCCAGGTTTATCTGTTGTTCTTCACAGGAAGTAAACTAAAAACTGATACAGAATCTCATTTCCCGAATGAACAGGCTACAAAAATGGATGTCAGGCCTTCTCACCCTAACCCTCACCACATTAACTCATCCTGATAATCTGAGAGGCAACTTTTCTCTTTCTCTTCTCTCTGTTTCTGTTATTTATTTCAAGTTTCTATTAAACACAAATCGCCCTTTTTACTTCACAGAGACAAGTTTATTCAGGTTCTGGTTTAATGTGACCGTCTAAATAAAGCCACTTGATATAGTTTTAAAACAACATGTGATGTCTGTTAGGTCAGAATATCGCAGTCAGTTGTCGGTTTTCCGAGCTGCAGGCAAAGAAGAAATGAAAACCAGAACACCGGCCCACATAAACACACACACACACACGCACACACACACACACACACACTTATAGAGAGGCTGAAGATAATCAGATTTTCAACTGAAGGTGACACAGATCTGTGGACCAGACACAGATTACGGAGACATTGTGACCTCTGACCTTTCTGGGACAACTAAAGAAGCAGTGACTCAAACTTTAAAGCAGAGGAGCATGAAAACATGAATAATATAAAACTGCTATAATTAAATATTACATCTCTGGGCTTTGAATCAAGTGAAAATACCAAATATTTGCTCATTAAGGCTTCAGAAAAGAGAAGATATATTACTATATATGAATAAAAATAAGAAGATGAAGGTCCAAAAGGCTGTACATTAATAAATATTCCTGCATTAATCCACACAGTGAACAGGAGTTTCCTTATTTTTTGCTGGATTTGGTCCATTACTTGTGTGTGAGGTTGGTTTTTCCTGTCAGTTGTGTTTTATTTCTATTTAAACTGGAACTGCTGTCTTGGCCAGGTCTCCCTCGGAAAAGAGATTTTAATCTCAAGGGAATTCCTGGTTAAATAAAATAAATAAAATATACCTTCGGATCGCCAAAAATTAACAAATGACAGATTAATAAATAGTAAAAACAGTCTAAGTTGGATTATAACCATATATTAACCACTAGAAATATTTTAATGAACATTTCCACCTTCCTTTGAAGTTAACTATTATTTAATATTCTGGCTTTTCCACCGAGGGGGAGGTCAAAGGTCATGGTCACTGTTAGAGCTGCAGCCCACGCCCTTCCTGTGTGTTTGGATGTGGCTGATCGGCTCCAGCTGTTGAGGCGTGGCCCACCCTAACCTTCCTACTTCCTGTCCGATAAGTAGAAGATCCTGAACGGACACCCGGTGCAGCTCTCCCAGAGAGAGAGAGAGAGAGAGAGAGAGAGAGAGAGAGAGAGAGAGAGAGAGAGAGAACTGAGGCGCTTGTTTACCACCTGGGGACTGGGCCAGGTACGGATTTTAACTGACCGCACACACAGGATTTAAAATCAGGTGGCATTTTAAATGATTTTGGTTTTATTAAGTAGAGTTTAGATGTCTTTCTTTCTACTTTTAGTTTCTTTTAGGATGTAATTTGGAAGTTATTAGAGTCCTCTTTTGCACTGGTGGACAAAAAGTATGACAAAGTGCCATCGAGGGTGCTCTTCCAGTGGATATAACATAATAAAATGCCCTATAAGTTGCTGATTCTAACACTACTCCAACTACACGCTGGAGCCATTTTTATTTTTCCACCACTGCCAGTTTGGTTGTATTTATTTATTTGATCTGAGCTGCATCCACCAACCTTTACCTTTGTACTTTTGCCTCAGTTATTTTTCTTTTTAAGAGGCTGAGTGTTAACAGTCACATCCTGGAGGTGGCAGAAGGGACACAAAGAGCTTCCGTACTTATTAAAACCACACTGCTGACCTAAAGAGGACTCAAACTTCCCCCCATACACCATTAATCCCAGACTTTAGCCGCCCACTGAGGCGTTATCATTATGGTCTTCCTCTTCCTGAGTGCCGGCCCTCTGCAGTGTTTAACATGTGTGGAGGGCAAACACTGAACTCACGGGCCGGGCGGTGTTTACTGTAGGATTCCTCCTTAACAGAGGAAACAATGGCGGCGTGGCACTCACAGCGACATGCCTATCGAGACTCCGAGGAAACACCTTCACACACACACACACACACACACACAGAGGAGGTGTGTGTGTGTGTGTGTGTGTGTGCACTGTGAGGCCTCCTATCTGATTACAGTGAAAGGCACATACTGTTCATTACAGTCTCATCTCAGGGAATGAAACTAATTAATTACGGTGCATTCAAGTCTCGTGTTATTAAATATCTCTAATACTGTCTATGTAATTATAATGTACATCCCTGTAGTCTGGCTACCAACCCAACGATGCACATTAATACGGTTCATTTATCAGTTTAGTGCCTCCTGTGGTTACATGTTATTTTACAGTATACAGCAACAGCAGCTGTTATAATGCTAAAGATCATCAGTTTGGCTCCAACAGGTGGATTTGTGAATGCTGAGATGGGACTAATATAAAATGGTCCTTTGTTCCCATCAATATAATTAACTTACAGCACAAACATATACTAACATGTGCTGGGAGATTTAAAGAAGATGGGTAAAAATCTGCTTCACACAATTAATAATTAATCACAACAATCAGGACTAGAAGAGGTTGTATGGAAGCTTATTTCTGCCAATGTGACAACAACAAATCTGTTTTTTTAATGAGAAACTTTAGCAATATTTTGAATTATTATCTCAAAATGATGATTTACTATTATAAAGTCATTGTCAATTGATCCAGATGTTGTCTCCTGACACCAGATGTTCAGAAACAGGACCTGTGAACGCCCTCTGAACACAAACACCCCCCCCACCATCACCTCACCTTTCTGCGCCAGGTAGTTCATCTGATGCCTCCGGGTGTGTTTCTCCTGGAGCTCCTGGAGGAAGCTGGACCCGGAGTTACTGCGGCCCAGGAAGGCATCCGACCCGGACGCCTCGGTGGAGCTGTCCCAGCTGTCCACATTCGTCCTGCCGCCTCCGCTGTACGTCTCATACAGCTCCACCAGCAGGCAGTCCACTATGGAGCTCCGCGGGGCTTTCACTGCATCCCCCCGGCAGTCGGAGTCGCTGTCCCCGGCCGTGCTGGCCCTTCGGGCGGCGGTAGCGGCGGCAGGCGGAGCCCCGCGCTCCGTGCTCGGGGGGGGTGATGATGTGTCAGTCGGTGACTCGGCGGGGATCGTCCACTGCTGGAAGCCGGAGAAATCCTCCTGATGGGAGGCGGAAGAGTTCACAAAAACACCGCTCTCGTCCTCGGAGCACGCGCCGCGGTCGCATATGTCAACTTCCAAAAGTTCATTCCCGTTTAATTTCACCTCCGACGCCATTTTATTTCTTTAATTCTTATAGTTCTTTTAATTATCGGCACAGACGAGCTGCTCCTGTCCGGATCCTCGGAGCGGGAAAGTTGACATTTTTCCCAAACAAAGATAAAGTTGTGAAGTTTTCTTTGAGTTCCTGGAGCATTCCATTCCTCTCCTCGGGAAGGTGGAGACCCGTCTGACAGCTTGTGCTATCCTTCCTGAACGTTCCCCCCAACCCCCCCTCTGAGACGGAACAATGGGCCGGCCCACTCAACTTCTCAACGGCTGCCAAACTTTCTTCAGGTCGCGCGACAGGTGCTGCAGGTGGCCGGAGGCGGTGGCTCGACCAATCACAGAGCAGCCTAAAGTGTCTCGACCAATCACAGAGCAGCCTAAAGTGTCTCGACCAATCACAGAGCAGCCTAAAGTGTCTGGCCCAATCAGCGTCCTTCGTTTAAAGGCTAGCGAGGTTGTGTAGTAGAAAACAACGGAACATAAAAATAATAAAAACTGTTTTATAGTTTTACTTATTTTAATACTTTATACTTATTTTAATTCTTTATACTCATTTTTACATTTTACACTTTTTTCTTTGTGTTTTCTTTGTATTTCTCAACAAACATTAGAGAGCAAGAGGAGACCAAACAACAAATAAATAAACATATTTAAAGGTAAAACTTAATTTTTGAGTATTTAAAGTAAAAATATGCAAAAAATTTGAAATGCAGTTGACTTTTAATAGTCATTAGTGCCATGAAATCTCTTATTGAAACATTATTATTATTTCTTTCAGCCATTTTTGCTCATTAATAGGTCTGGAATGGAAGAAAGTTGGTTTAAATTTATTTAAGTTGGTATAAGAGAAAGCATTTTTTACATTGCTGTTATATATTGTTGTATACATATTTTTACTTATTTATTTTCTATTTATATATATAAATATCGTTGTTAAACTTTGTAGAATAATGTACATATTTTTACACAATTCTTATTTTCTATTTTCTATATATATTGTTTTTATATATCGTAATGTAATGCACATATTTTAATGTACTTCTTATTATTTCTATTTTGTTATAATTTCTTTGTTTAGCAGGATTAATAATTTCGGGTTTAAAAAGCGCATTTTAAAACTGTTACAAGATGCTTTATAGTATAAATATTAGTTTAATTTAAACAAGAAATAACATTATTAAAAACATTAAAAACTAAAAAAATGAAGAGTAGAGGATCATATTAAGGTATTTTCTATCACAATAAAAATGACAACAACAGAAATGGGTATATATTTCTAATTTACTTCATGTTTTTTTGCACGTTTTGAGGCTACCGTAGTTTCTGCTTTGTGACACAGACGCCATTAAACCCATTAAACTCTGCACACTGGACCTTTAAGTTCAGTGAAAAAAGATGTTTATTTGGAAAAATGTCTGAAGATTTGAAAAGAAAACAAATTGTTGATTTCTAATGTGCCACAATAATGTAATGTTTTAATTCTTAATTTTGGGGCTTTTCCAAGGAAATATTGATATTTGTGAATGTGATTAAATCAGCAAACATTTCCTGCCACCTCTTAAACCTCATTAATATTTCTCTAGAAGGTAACTTTTATTAAAAATTGACTTTTTGTTATATTTGCGGAAACTTTAACGATATCCTGAAAGTACACGAGACGGATAATCTGTGATAATCCGGCTCCTCCTAGTTCATGCTGACGTAAACACGTCACATTTAGTTTCACAGGAAGACACAAGGATTAGATTTTAATATAAAATACAAAGAAATTTAGTTTTATCATAAATTAGAAAATACAATAAAACTGAGGATGTGATCTTAAAGGGTTCAAATGTCATTTTTTAATTTCACCTGGACTTTAAATAAAACTGGTTTGTTTCATACAGAACCCTTAAAAATGTATATATTTAAGAAAATATGACAAAAAGTATTTTATTATAAAAACTACTTCCAGCATCTTTAATTAAAAACAACACAGTGATAAACATTAGACACAAACAGCATGGATGAATGCAGTAATAAAACTGTTTACACCACAATAACAGTTATTTTTACTCCTTAGTCACGCTGTGTGTGTGGGGGGGGGCGAAACGTCACACAAATCAGCTGATTCAGGCTTCCGTAGCCGAGCAGCACGTGACCCGGAAGTAGGGCAGTGTTGTCTCCAACAGAAACAGGGCCGAGTCTGTTCGCGGGTGTTTCTCCGGTGAGGACTCACCGACAACATTTCACGGTCCCACGCGGCGCAGAGCGGAGGCAAGACACCGGACAGCGTCACTAGTTTGCGATTAAAAAGCACAACAATGCGCACGAGCCGCCGTTTCCCGCTCCCCGCGCCGACCTGCCTGCTGATGTGCGTCACTCTGTGGAGCTACCTGAGCGACGGGCTGTTCGCCCAGCCGAACCGCCGGCCGAACATCGTCTTCATCCTCACCGACGACCTGGACGTCGCTATCGGGGGTCTGGTGAGTTTACTGTGTGTTATTGATTATTATAGGAGCTTATTGGAGAGCTGACACTGCAGGTAAACAACACGTAAACAACACGTAAACAACACGTAAACAGCTGGTAAACACGTAAACAGCTGGTACAGCTCATATAAAGGAGAATAATATGTGATTAATAGATGTTTTACAGCTGGTACAGCTCATATAAAGGAGAATAATATGATTAATATATGTTATACTGCTGGTACAGCTCATATAAAGGAGAATAATATGATTAATAGATGTTTTACAGCTGGTACAGCTCATATAAAGGACAATAATATATGATTAATAGATGTTATACTGCTGGTACAGCTCATATAAAGGAGAATAATATGATTAATAGATGTTATACTGCTGGTACAGCTCATATAAAGGAGAATAATATGATTAATAGATGTTTTACTGCTGGTACAGCTCATATAAAGGAGAATAATATGTGATTAATAGATGTTTTACTGCTGGCTGGTTAAGCTGACTGTTCGCATTCCTTCTGGTTGGACACATCATTTAGGCATCTCACAGAGTCAGCAGCCTTATCATTAACCCACAGTGTCCTTCTAACACTGGCTCCCAGGCTTCAGGAACTCCTTTTATATCATTAATAAACTCATATTTTATAGATATTTCATATTATATTCAAACTGTACAATGAACTCAAACAGTGAAAACAGGACGTTTGTGTAAAACCAGAGATTTGGATGAATTTTGAGCCGATTATTTCCCGTTTTTATACAATTCTCTGTCTGTATTATGTATTTTTTATTATTTTTAACAACCATACAGACTCAACAGGCTTCTTGTTTTCTTCTCCTTGACGCTTTGTTGCTCATTGTTTTATTAAAATAAGCGATAAGATGTTCCTTTATTGATCCCACGTAGGGGAAATTCAAATTTGGTACATCAGTTCGGAGGAAATGTAGTTTAAAGAGCAAGAAATAAGGCAAAAAATAAAATATAATGAAAGGAATATAATAAAAATCTAGAATATAAAAAGTATATACACTATATTCAATTAGAAAAATATTAACTTCTCTCCACAGTAGTGAACCAGATGCTCAGATATAGATCCACTGTGTATATTTTAATTTAGTTTTATACACACATTACACTAACACTGATCTTAAAGCCCTCAACTGGAAGCAGGTGTCCATGAATAATATATATTTATTAGATATAACTAAAGTTTAGTTGAGTGTGAAATAAAGATGGTTGATTGCAGCCAATCTTTTTCCTTCCAGAGTCCACTCAGCAAGACGAAAAAACTCATCGGTGATGCAGGAATATCCTTCACAAACGCAGTGAGTATCCTCGCCATCATTACTGCCCCCCTCGCCATCATTACTGCCCCCCTCGCCATCATTACTGCCCCTCTCGCTGTCCTATTATCTCCCATCAGGGATCTTTTAGTGGCTGAAAGAGGAGATTTTACTCCTGATTTTATTTTGGGGTTCACCATTCTCTGTCTCTCATCCTCTTCCCTCTCAGTTTGTGGCGAGCCCGCTGTGCTGCCCCAGCCGAGCCAGCATCCTGACGGGGAAATACCCCCACAACCACCACGTCATCAACAACACGTTGGAGGGAAACTGCAGCAGCAAGGCCTGGCAGAAGAGCGAGGAAGCCCACGCCTTCCCCGCTCTGCTGAAGACCCTCGCCGGGTACCAGACCTTCTTCGCTGGGAAATACCTGAACCAGGTGAGAGACGACCGGACTTCTACTGCTCAGAAATACCTTAAATGAGCAGAATAATGTGATAATACATGAATACTTTCATACGTTTTATCTGAAGAATGAAGGAAGTGAGAATTATTTTCCCTTTAATGGTTTAGTTTTGTTTACATCTGCTAATTGCACATGAATGGAGACGGACTTCCTGTTGTTCATGAACTCGCCCTTAATCCTGTTTATCAGCGTGCACAGAGGCATTAGTCTGCAGTTAGTCAGCAGCTTTACAGGACGCTGGATCCAGACCAGTGCAGTCCAGATGTGGTTTATATTCCAGTTTACTACCAGTTAGCATAAATAAAGTAAATGTATGAAAAGAGAGTCTGTGTGATTTCAGGTGTTTGTTAATAGTGAAAACAGTCATCAGATGTCCTGTCATACAATTTAATGTCACAATGAGGTCCAAATGTAAAAGTTGCGTCTTGTGATAAACAGATGGTGAAATAGGGAACCGGGACGACGAGATAGAAACCCAGAAACATCTTGTTTAACCCCGAGTTCCCTGAACTGTATCACTGAACTCTTCACTTGTGACCCCTTAAAGTTAAGCAACGTCATCTTGTGACCCCTGATCACAGGTCAGCACACATGTCCTGTAGTGTGGGGGCGACTCCACTGGCTGCAGTAAATAAGTCTGATAGTATTGAGTCTTATGGAGAAGTTGATGTATGAGCTCAGTAAACAGTTTCCTGATGAGTTTCTGGTCTCAGTCTCTAGTTTCAGTCTTCTTCCATACAGCATGATGTTCATTTAGTAACTGATGGTCCCATTTAGAGTAAAACAGACCATAAAGCAGGGTATGCTTGTGTGTATGTGTGTGTGTGTGTGTGTGTGTGTGTCATCAAACACATCGGACTGTTTGTGTGTTTCAGTACGGACACTCGGAGGCTGGTGGAGTGGAGCATGTTCCTCCAGGCTGGAGCTACTGGGTTGGACTGGTAAGACTGGAAACTTTTAACCTTTTGGCCACAGAGTTAGTCCGAGGCTCCCTCCTGTCTGGCATCATGGGTCATTTCTGGATCTGTATAATCTGTAATGGTTCCGCATTAAAAGGTCTATAAACACTAGAGCTATGTCCTGTATGTTGTACTTTGTACTTGGGGACAGTTTTAGGATCTTATAGCGGATTAAAGGCTGTGTCGGAGGAAATAAAACAAAAGTCTTGGAGGGAAATTTAACCCTTTTTGCTATAAAAATAATCAAATCAGATGAAAAATATTGAACCTTATTATCATCTGATCCGCTCTCTGCACGTTGTCCATC
The DNA here is from genome assembly GCF_905237075.1 of Dicentrarchus labrax. Lineage (NCBI taxonomy): Eukaryota > Metazoa > Chordata > Actinopteri > Moronidae > Dicentrarchus > Dicentrarchus labrax. Next base: position 25,308,010 of record NW_026136713.1, on the reverse strand, counting down.
TGCAGTGTATTGTTTCAGATGTTTAAGAGGAGGATTTAGCTCACTAACATGTCTGTGGGAAGTTTCCATGTGACTGGAGGCTCTGCAGAAGGAGCCAGACAAGCAAATAGGCTAAAATTAGATTTTCTTGAATTTACCGTCCGTCTCTAACCGGTTTACAGAAGTCATTACGCAGAGGTCACATCGGCAGCGCAGACTAGTTTATCTTCTCTGCTGCTGAACAAACACTGATGTGAGAACTGGTCTCATGACCTGACAGCTTATCGCAGCACAGAGGCACTTTATGGTTTCTACAGTCAAACAGCCGCCGTCAGTCAGGACATGTGACCATGTGAAACTTCTGTAATCTGTTAACTTGTTTAAAGAAAATAATGAAGTTCAAGCTGCTTAAAGTGAACTAAAAGCAGAATATTATAAGAGTTTGAAATCATTACTGTAAATCCTTTACTAAGGAAGAACAGTGGAGGTTTTACAGATGATTGAGGTTTATATTCTTTATGTTGGATCAAACTAGTTTTGATGGATGATGTTTGTTTTCCAGGAGAAGAACTCTAAATATTACAACTACACTCTGTCAGTGAACGGAAAGCCTCAGAAACATGGAGCCGACTACAGTAAAGACTACCTGACAGACAAACTGGTGAGACATTCTTTATGTTCTCTATCTTTTAGAGGTTTTAATCTTTTTATCTAACTAGAAGTAACTGCGCTCTGTCTCTTTCTCTCTCAGGCCAACATGTCTCTGGAGTTCCTCCAGTATAAATCCAACTACCAGCCGTTCTTCATGATGGTGTCCACGCCGGCCCCCCACTCCCCGTGGACGGCGGCTCCTCAGTACCAGGACAGCTTCAACAACACCAAGGCTCCCAGAGACCCCAACTTCAACATCCACGGGAAGGTACGGCCTCACACGGGACTTAAACACCTTCAAATGCTTCATTAAAAACAAATGCGTCACAGATGTGATAGTTCAGTGTTTGGCTTAAAGGAGCTGATTGTTGGTTTCTTTCCGTCTCTTCAGGACAAACACTGGTTGATCCGACAGGCTAAAACCCCGATGACCAACTCCTCTGTTCAGTTCCTGGATGATGCTTTCAGGAAACGGTCAGTCGTTGCTTCCCCTCACCTTCCAGTTGTTTGTGACGATCTATCTGTTACTGTGAACCTTTATGAGGTGTGTTTGTGGTCCCGGCCTGCAGGTGGAGAACTCTGCTGTCAGTGGACGACCTGGTGGAGAAAATAGTGAAGAGCCTGGAGGTCAGAGGTGAACTGGACAATACGTACGTCTTCTTTACCTCCGACAACGGCTACCACACAGGTGAGGAACTGCACACACACACACACACACACACACACACACACACACACACACACACACACACACACACACACACACAGCTGCTGTCAAGGAAAGGATCTGAATGAAGTTTGGAGAAAAGTTAGGAAGGAAGGAAGCATCCAGACGTTCTTCTGTCTCCACTCACAGACTTTATGAGAGATATCCAGCAGACATTTTTAACTCTATCCGCACTGTAAGTCTCAATTTCTGCAGACTTTGAGGGAATTACCCACAGTTCATAGTGATGTGACGGTAAACCTGGGGCTACCAGAGGAAAACCTAAAGAGTTAAATAAACAGTAAACAAACATGGAAGAAAAAATAAGTATACATGGAAGTGTGTGATTTTCTATATACACAGAATATTGAATACACACATGGTTTATAGCATTATACTAAAATAAATATAATTATATAAATATTGTCTTGAATTAGGGATGAAATGACAAAGATTACAGCAGGAGGTAAAATATAACTGCACATAAATTAGTGTAATTTAAAGGAAATATAGGACATATAGAGAGACAGATAATTACACAGTACAGCTTTAATATAATCTTCACAATGTTTATTATAATAAAATATATAATAAACTTTATTTATAGTAAATCTATAGTTAGCACTATAGTTACAAAGTGCTTCACATGGTTGAACCAGAAATAAAACATTTAAAGACAAATAATAGAGTAATAAAAATAAAGAGATGTGATTGGTTCGTTGTGTCTCTTTCAGGTCAGTTCTCTCTTCCTCTGGATAAAAGGCAACTCTACGAGTTCGACATCAGAGTTCCTCTCATGGTCCGAGGACCGAATATTAAACCCAACCAGACCAGCCAGGTACGCACGCACGCACGCACGCACGCACGCACGCACGCACGCACGCACGCACGCACGCACGCACGCCCACACACACACACACACACACACACACACACACACACACACACACACACACACACACACTGTATACCAAAATATCTTATTATGTTTTTATGTTTTAACAGATTATTTTTCCTCCTGGTGAAATTATGTTAGTTTGTAAAACTGCAGTTTTCATATAATTGTTAAATATGTATTTGTATGTTTGATTTGCCGCTGACATTATAAAATAGACGAGCGCTGATGTATTGAATTAACATTATTAATCTCCTTCAATACATACAACATAATTTAAAGATCCCTGCAGACATTAAGACATGTACAAATACTCTGCTTGGAACAATAATGTGTGTTTCTCTGCAAACAAAAGTATAATTTCCACATTAAAACCCTTAAAAAATAATTTACTCGTCATCAAAAACTCCAGAATCTATGAAAATGCAGGTTTAGTTTATTTCTAAACTCCATTCTCAGTGTCTGACTGTTGGATACTGGACCAGGTACAGAGATACATAATGAACATTAAAGAGGCAGAACTTTAATGACTCCATGTTGGTTTCAGATGCTGGTGGCGAACGTCGACCTCGGTCCGACCATGTTGGACATCGCCGGCATCAACGTCAACAAGACGCAGATGGACGGGATGTCCTTCCTGCCCGTGATGGTGAGGTCACTGATTGAACACAGACTTAATGTCATCATGAGGTCAGAAAGTATGGAGGACTGAAAACGCCAAAATCAATCAATATTTATTTTATTAGATTTTGGTTAACTTTAAATTCATATAATATTCATTATATATTATGCTCACACTGTACTTAATTATATTTTATATTCTACGTTATATTGCTGTACTAACTGCACATTGTGTTTTACTATATTATATCCTATATTATATTATACTGTACGTTATTATGTTGATATAGTTACACAATGTACTACATCATATTTCTATATTCATACATTAACTACACTATCATAAATCATATTATATACTTTAATTGCTTTTTATTTTATATACTTACACATATATTTGTACATTTTAGTCTGTTTATCTGTATTTATTTCTGTTCTTATGCTGAATTTCCCCTCAATAAAGGCTCATCTTCACTTATTTTAATCTAATGTTATTCAATCAAGTAGTTGTAAACTGTGCGATCAATAAATGTTCTTCAGAAAAATATAATTTCTATGCACAAATCCGTTATATGTTTCACCAGGAGGGGAAGATGAACAGCAGCAGCTGGAGAACAGACATCCTGGTGGAGTACGAAGGAGAAGGAAGCAACGTGTCGGACCCCGCCTGCCCTCTGCTGGGACCAGGAGTGTCGGTAGGAAACTTTAATATCAGCTGTCGGGGAGGAGGAAGGTCTCTGCAGCAGGAAAAACACACAACTCTCTTTCATCCATCTTTCTCCAGGAGTGTTTCCCAGACTGTGTGTGTGAGGACTCTTACAACAACACCTACGCCTGCGTGCGCACCGTCGCCCCCTCTGCCAACCTGCAGTACTGCGAGTTCGACGATAACGAGGTGTTTTATCTCCTGCCGCTCCGGGGCAAACTCGGCTCACGTAAACTCTCGCACATTGAACTAATTACGTAATAATGTTATGTCCCGTGTAGGTGTTTGTCGAAGTGTACAACGTGACATCGGACCCCTACCAGCTGACCAACATCGCAAAGACCATCGACCAGGAAGTTCTGGAGAAGATGAACCATCGGCTGATGATGCTGCAGTCCTGCTCCGGACAGTCGTGTCGGACGCCCGGCGTTTACGATCCGAGGTCTGTTCAGCACTGAAATGTCTCCAGATTAAAAAACACAGTAGCAGGTTTGATTGTCACACATTTTATGTCAACACATCTAAAACGTGTAGCAAGAAGATATTGATAAACTGTACAACTGGGAAAATAGCTTCTTCTTCTTCCACTTGTGAAGACGTGAGAGCTCTGAGCTTTAAGATTTTCTGTGTGATTAGCAGACTTTATACTGTAAACTGCAGACAAAAGTCCAACTGTAGTAAGCACAGGTAAGGAAATCTTCAGGCTATAAAAATAATGAAAAAACTGAAAGAAAATGCACAAATGAAGCACTAAATTATTATTAAGTTTTCCATTAAATAAGGACTGATGTAGTGTCACGTTCTTTCCTCCAAGTCATCAATTAAATCCTGATAACAGACACCTCGTCGGGCATTATCCCTCACGTAAAAACACACTTCAAATTCACCAAAACTGCCTCGGTTTGTCTTCCTGCCAACAATCACCAACTCTTGTATCGTCTCAGTAAATCTGAAACGGTCAGGTGTGAAAATATTCTTACAGCGGTTTCCCTCGCTGTCTTTAAACTAAATGATGTTGACTTCTAAAGTACGAAGTGCTCCTGTCCCAAGGGAGATGATCTGTCCACAGTCTCCATAAAACTAAACAGAAAGTTCATTAAAGTTTTATTTCCATTTAGATTTTTGTGGATGTTTTGATGCTTTTTTTGCCATTTCAAACCACATTTCCACAAACTGTATACAAACACACCAACATCGGCTCCTCTGTGTGTTTCCAGGTATAAATTTGACCCTCGACAGATGTTCAGCAGCCACAGCTGGCGGCTCAGCAGACTCCGACAGAAGATGAAATAGGACGAAGGAGGACGGATGGAGGGAGGAGACGGAGGAAGAAGGGCTGTATTGTATTTTGTATTCGGCCTTTCCTGCTGTTGTTGCCTTGTTTTCGGGCCTCCTGAGCCAGTCTCTGTGTAGATGGATGCAGAAGGGATCACGCGGGGTCATATTATGGGTTGGTTGCCGTAGAGACGGGAGGCCTCTCTGGTTGCAGAACCCACCTTTAGTCAGTAGGTGTGCAGGGAAAGCCAAATTATTCAAGATGGATTCACACTCACAACCTTTCATTCAGTGATTGTCTGCACGCTCACAATCCCCGAGCCCGATTCTCTCGGAGAATATCATTATAGCAATAATCAAAGCTTTCTCATTTACTCGTCTGAACTGGTTTTTTGGTGCATTTGGTCTGTTTCTATGTTCGTTGCACTAAAATTGTGGATATATAAGTTTATAACGTCGCTGTAAACTGATTCCCATCCAAACGAGGCAAAAAAATGTAACCAAATTTACAGAAAATCTGCAGAAAAAATGCTGATGTGTCCTATTAGTGTAATGTGAATATCAGGAGTTTAATCATCGTTAAACTTGTTTTAATCGAGGTGGAAATGTAGTCACATTACAAACAGCAGTTAACTTCAACAGGTTATTACAAAATCAATCGAAAACTTTAAGTAAAACATTCGTGATCGAGTAGCTTTAGTAATTTTAAGTTACACTTAATTTGTAGTTTTTAATTTGTACTCGTTACTGTAATTAGTTAGTCTCACTAAAAATTAACAGCAAAAACTGCTTAATCAAAGAATCCTAATATATTATTATTACCATTATTGTTCACGTTATTCATTATTTTAGAAATTAATCAAGTAAAATTACAAAAAATTTAGTGATTCATTTGTCACCATCGATACCAGATTGATGGTAAATAAATCCAGCATATCAGAGTTCCCGTGTGTCCTGGAAATAATCTGTAATCTGAGTAAACGGGTGCGTATTTAGTTTGAAACTGGACCTTTGTTAGGAAGAGCTGCCCGATGTGGTAGCCGAGCAAGTCGGTGGCCTTTTCAGAGTTGAGACGTTGACGAAAACTGTCGGCAGTTCGCCACGAACGCGAGCTAATGACGCTTTATCATGAACCTGCATCCTTAAAAAGACGAGTTACAGTCAGTGAGTGTTTGTGAGCGAGGGCTGTCCTTTATAATCGAGAGAACCTCCTGGAAGATGATTTCTTAAAGAGCGCAGCAGCACAGGGAACATCGAGGGATCCTCTGTGTTCTCGTACACAATATGATGACGACTGACTGCACCAAAAAACCTGACAGCCAGTTTATCTTCTGCTCTATGAAACAGAGCGAATATCAGTAGGAGGAGAACTGGGAGAAACAGCGCCACCTACAGCCGGTAGAGGCCCAGTGTCGACATGAAGTAACTTAAAGGTTGATGTTAGAAATGTACAGTAAGGTGTCCCGAGCATTTAGCATCAGCTGGTTTTGGTTAATCTTGAGGTTATTTATATGCCTAATTCAGAGAAAGCTCAATGTCACTGTTGCAAATGTTCAGACGTAATATTTCTGAAGTTCTGCTGGTGGTTTATTTTCTGCTGCGCAGCGTTGTGTCACTGACCTCCATCCATGTTTGTCGCTGTGATTCTGTTTTAAGCACATAAATAATCCCACAATCTGCAAACCGGGAGCTGAAATATGGCCACAGCGTCTGGTTTAAACGTCTTTTTTGTGCTTTGAATGGATTCAACATCTTCAGTAACTCCCAAACCTCTCCTACATTGTCCAGATCAGCCAATCAGCTGCTGAAATATTGATTATGCTAGCATTAGGTTAGTGCTGGGGACACACACTGTACATTTCTAACATAAAACTTTAGCGTTCAAGTTGGCGACAAACAGACGAACAGAAAGTAAAACCTTCATTAAACATCTGTGATCAATATTTTCTCCCACAGTCGGCAGTATTCTGGAAAAATGACTGAATGAATTCACTGAAACTGAACTTTGACGCACAGAATCAGACTTTTACAACGTATGCGACTCATCAGAAAACAGTTTAATAAAACAACTTTTGACTGAAAACAGAATCGGGAACATTGTAAGTGTTACATTCACACATTATTCAGTGTCTCGACTGAGCGATAAAGCACCTTTTTCATTCACAGATCTCATATTAATCATCACTTTTCATCTTTTCTTCTTATGTTTTGTAAATTGTTTGTCATCTTATTGATTCCCTATTTGGATTTTAATCCGTCACGTGTTGCACATTTCATACCGAGTTCATTTAAAAACATGAATTTGTACGTTGGAGTATTTGACTGATAATTTCATGTTTGAGGGATTTGACTGAGCCACTGGTTCCTAATGAGAAGAAGTCATTTCAGAAAGACGGAAGATAAATCTTGCCAAAAAAAAAGAAATCAAGTTTTATATCAGTTGTTTTTAGTTTT
>NW_026136713.1:25283223-25290723 GCF_905237075.1 Dicentrarchus labrax | reverse complement strand
TTTAACAAACTAACTGAAGTTAAACAAACAGTTTGTTATTTAGTGAACTTAAGACGAGCTGGAAGGAAGCTTTTGTTCCCTTTGAGCCACGCTAGCCACTTTCAGTCTTTATGCTAAGCTAACCGACTACTAGCTGTAGTTTCAACATAAAACAAAGAAAAGTAACAAATTCTCACGAACGAGCAGCTAAAAAATAAATTAACAGACTCTCTTGTCAAACTACGGAGGCCCAGAAGGGACACAAGGGAGGAAAAAAGTAATTTTCTTGGGGAAATACAAAAGTTTTTTTTTTTTTTCACCCACCAATTTTTTGTCCTCCCTCTTGTCGCTTCAGGGCCTCCGTAATAAGCAGGGGAAAAGTTGATCACATTTACAGTAAATGAAGTTTCTTCACTAATTAAATCAAAATAAGAACAAAAAATTATGACTTACTTTGTAACTTGGTTTATTTATTTATAGATTAAGTTTGTAAACAAATGTTTTAATAACTATTTTATTGTACTTTTATTAAATTAAATCTTTTCGATACTATTTCTTTAGAAATTCTAAAGTGTCTTTCTCTAGACACTTGTGGTCCTCCATAAAAACAAAACTGAACTCATTCAAAATTAAAAAGTCAATATATTTATTTATTTATTTAAAGATCTCACCTGTTTGAGAAGACTGAAACTATGGAAGCCCATTTCTGCCAATATGACGTGAAAAAAACAAAAAGATCCTGTAAGAACAAAGAAAAACTAAATAATATTGTCATAAAAACACTCCGACACGCTTTTATTGTTTTATTTCAGCTTTAATAGACGCAGCCGTTTGTGAGGAAAGGCCACATTTGATTCAAAGAGAAAACAGAAATAAACTGATGAAACCCCACAAAGGCACCGATGAGGCCCAAACTTTCACAGCCGAGCTCAAAATAATCCAACGAATTCTCACTCAAATACAATTTACTGACTTTTATCTTCAGATTAAATGTTGAAATTAAGATTTTTCACTCAACAGTAATTTTTGGGGATTTTGCAGCTCGGCTCTGAAATTAAAACTTCTGACCTTTTGTCTGTTTTTTTTGCATCAAGTGTTGAAGAACAGAGCAGAACTTTATCTGAGATAAATCTCGTGAGATAAATCTGAGTCTCCAAAAACAGAATCACTAGAAAAATTAAAATCAGTAAAGAGCAACAGAAAAAGATCTTTGACATTTACAGACTCAAACTGGAGACACGAAACACAAAACTGAAGAAAAACTGAATTTAGGCCGCAAACTTGCTCAGAAATTCCATCTGTTGAGTCGATTTTGAGTTTTTGAGAAAAGAATATCACCACGAGGTCCATTTAGTGGCGGTTCTGGAGCTTTCAGGAGTTTTCTCAACGTCTGTTCTGATACAGCAGAAAGCTCCAGAACAGCTGTTAACGGCGTTTAGTAGCCACCATAATGTTTAAAAATCAAAACAAATAAATATTCTTAAATCAATAAATCCAACTGTCTTTTTGCACCACATAACCACATTATGGTAAAATTAACTTTAATTGATCTATAATCTTTTTGGCACTCTTGGGACTCCATACTTTCTGACCTTTCAGGGTTAACAATAAAAAAACTGGAAATTCTGTTTGAAAAAGGGAATTTTAATTTATTTATTTTGAATTATTAAAAACTGTTTCTGATTATTTCAGCTCAAATATCTTCACTTAAAAGTGAACTGATCGACTTATTAATTAATCGACTAATTGGGCTTTTCTAAAGAAATTGCAATGCATGTTGGGATAATTTTAGGCTTTTTTTGCACAGACATTTCAGGAGAAAGTGAAAATTTTAAATTTTTTTTGGTATAATTAATTAATTAAAAATCAGGAAACTACAATCATTGGACAAAAATTGGGTTTCCAACCTGATATCTCAGCATTTGGTTCACGTAAAGGAACACTTTTGCAAAATAAATGTCCACTTCCTTTGTTTTTTCCAAAGCTTTCTGCCACATTTTATGGCCAGTCAACACAGGACCTCCGTATGAAGAGAAACAAACATTATATGGTGCAACAAGACAGTTGGAGAATACCTGATGAGATAAACTGAATCTGAATATTTTGCCATTTTTCCATGAATGAAAAATTTCAAAATAAAGTCAAGAATGAACCTTATTTTGAAAGTCTCTGTGGCTCCAGTTTGAACAGCTTTAAAAACAATAATACAAACTGTCATATATCAACTCTTCATTCATCCATTAACACCACTGGCCCATAATCAGTACAGATTAATTGATCAAGAAGCCTAATTTATATTTCAACCAGCCGATCTGACAACATGTGAAAAATAATAAAAATAGTATTAAAGTATTTTCTGATTGTCGTCCGACCGGCTGCGTTTCTACGGTAACGCAAGCTTTAATGTCCAGCAGTGCGTTCAGTGAGCTCGTATTTACACGAAGAGATTCAACCAAACGTTTCACAGTCTACAGCTAACTCGGAGCAAAAAATTATACGGAAGCTCGTTGAAGACACAAAAAAAAAATAACAAAAAAATTAGCTTAAAATAATCTGTCACACTGTACTGTCGCTTAACAAGATCTTTCAAAATAAGATTATAGTGTATTTATTAGACGTTAAGATGAAGTACAGAGTGTGATGGTGGTAGTTTGAAGATTAAACAGGAGGAAAAAAAATTAAAATCAAAAACCCGTTTTCCCTGAATTCAAAGTTAAAGTGACCAAAAAAAAAATAAATTCATTGATACGATGAGTCTCAGTTAACTTTAACAGTTAAAGTTGTTTATCAGATACACAAACAACAACATGGCTTTAAGATTCATTAACTGTTTTCATGCAGACGTTCGTATCGTTTTAAATTATATTATACGGAAGCAAAAATAGGCCAAAATAGTTAAACTAAGTGACTGAATACCTAATTTATGTTGTTTGATATTTTGGGGCATTTTATTGGCAGCACAAATGTTTAATTTCACCATCTTGAATTTTGATGCCACAATTTGAGAAACTTAATTACATAAATTTTTAGAAATAACGACAAATCAATTAAATTTGAGCAACTTGAATGTTTTTTTAATTATTTTCATGGTACTTTAATTACTGAGAATTTCAAAGACAGGAATTAAAACCACAAAAAAGTAAAAAAAGATGGTTTCTGGAGTCAAATATTAAACTGACTTTTAGTCCAGAGTACTGGATACTACATTTCCCATAATGCAACACTCAAGACCATCCGGTTTGTTTTTTTTAATAAAATGTAATGTATAAATGTGCCTCTTTAAATATCACAATAAGATACTCAGTCGCTTGCAAGATTTAAATACTTATGGCCTCTTTTGGCCTCCGTAGATTTAAGCCAGTGTTTGATAGTAGAATAATCGAGGGTTAAAACCCCTTTAAATAAAACTCTAAACTATATATGTTTTTCCCTCCGATGGGAAGAGGCCTCTAATATATTTCTTTGCTCCAGGCAACACCACAAAAATATCTTTGGTTTATAACAAAACAATTAAATCTTCTTAAAGATAATTCTGACACAGAAATGAGAGCAGTTGCAGTATCTGTCCACTAGATGGCGGTATTGTACAACGTTGACTTCAATCAGTACCTGCAGCTCAACAATGAAGCCTTTTACTTTGTAATGTGATTGATTTGAACTGATCTATAGTTTTGTTTGCGATTGTCTTCACTGAACATCGGCTGCATTTTTCTACTAAACTACGCTGAAAACGAGCCTCTTTGGGTCTCTAAGCCATCACATTGCATATATATATTATATATATTTAAGGCATAATGTTTACGTCCTTTATAACCTCACAAACAACCTTTAATGAAACCTTCTTTTACACTTACACTCATATCCTGTATTTCCATCTCTTACTTCCTGTCTTTCTCTTTTATCCGTCACAGAACCGAACCCGGGTTGACGAGGAGGTCGAGGCTGCACGTTTCAGCTCCAGATAAGAGCACAAAAACATTTATGAACACCCCCCGTCCCCCCCCGTTGGCTATCGGCACTCCCAGGCCTCCTTTTCTCTCGGAGGTTTCGGGAGCTTTAATAAAAACGAGCCGTTAATCTCGTCGTCGTCCTCGAGGTCAAACTTCTTCCTTCCTCCGTCTAATGTTTCTACTTCCTCTCAACGGCTCGCTCAACTTGCAGGAACCACTCGACTCTTCCCTCCTCTGACCACACTGTGGGGGTCAAAGGTCAGGGATCTATCCAAACACCACCAAACAAACACTTTAAATCCAACCGGTTCGTCGTTATCATCCTCACTCGTCTTCACTCTTCGTCACTCGTCTTCACTCGCCAGAACAAACAACCGAACGTCTTCCTGCGTTCTGTTTGTTTTCTGTCACATTAAACCTGAACTTCACTTTTTATTTCTCTGCCGCCTCGTCGACGACGTTCAGCTTCAGGACGACGCTATGGAGTCTAAAGTGTGCCAATACTGATAATAAAACATTAAAAACAAAGTTGAATTCAATTTGTAATATAATTATACATAAAAACATATAAGTAAATATAAACTCTTTAAACTTGTTTTTCAATTTATATATTTCCATAAATAAAAGAAGATAAAAGCAGAAAAATAATGGAAACAGGAGTTAAAATTCAACATATTTTGCTGCTTATTTACTTTAATGAAGGTTTTACGTAAAAATTAATAATGGAATTTTTTTAAAAAATTTATAATGAAATTGTAATGTAAATTTTATAGCAGGCAAATAAATGATTTATGACGTGGAAATATTAAAATGTTGTTTTTTAAATTGCCAATTATATTTAACAAAACTTAATAATTTTAATAAACCCACTAAATGGTGTAAATTTAATCAATCCATGTGATCTGTTCTGTTATTTTACAGTTTATGTTCTATTAAAAGCACTAAAAATAAAGCAAAACAAAACAAAAAAAACAAAAGTATCTTCAATTGTTCCTTTGGCACACTCGAGACTCCATACAGGGACTACTTTCTCTCTACAGAAATATTCATCAACTTTCAGGGTAATTCAATCAAAGCCTGACGATGAGGACGTCTCTCTAACTTCTCGCTGTGTATTAAATTATTCTCTGTGTCAACAACCTGCTGCTGCTTCGCCTCCGTAGAATAAAATAAAAATAAGACCTTTTTTTTTGCTTCAAGAAAACAAAATAAAAAAAAAGAACAAAAAGCTTCACCCATATAAATTAAAAAAAAAAAAATATGTACAAACCTTTAAAACAAATTAAATAAAACATATGGCCTCGAGTCTTTTCACAAGTTTAAAGGATTAAAAAAGGGGGGGGGACAAAAGAGGAACTGCATAAATTATGTGACAGCAGGACCGATGAGAGGATGATGAGAGGATGATGAGAGGATGAATATGGCACAATTATGAATCTTTGGTTGCAGTTCGAAGTCTTTAATCTGACTTTTGTCCGTTCGTCCCTTTAATCTCTCGTCCTTCGTCTTTATATCATTCCTCTTTCAGTCCTTCAGGTCGGTGGATCCTCTCTCCTCCTTCTCTCTCCATCACAATTTACACTATTCGTCTCCTCCGAGGAGCTTTAAAGACTCCTCCGGCCCTCTAGGGGGCAGCAGTCCCTGTTTCCATGGAGGTGACTCCTCTTAAGAAGGCCCTCGGACCTCCCTCAGCGCCTCCTGCAGTCTCTGGCGGTACGACTCGTAGCGGCGGATCACCGCCTCCCGCTGCTCGTCCTCCTCCTTGTCAAGGATCCGCAGGAAGTTACGCAGCTCGGGGATGGAGAACGCGTCCCACTGAAAACACAAACACACTTTATTTACTTTTAGTTTTATTTTTGTTGTTCATTTTTATTTTATCAGGACTAATTTTTCATTCAATTTTTCCCCACTCTTCTTGCCATAAATGGGCTTCCATAGAAAGAAGGAGTAAAATAAGGAAGCAAGAAAAGGAGAAAGAGAAGAAGGAAGAATGAGAGAGAACTTGTGGAGGAAGTGAAGGATGAAGAGGATGAAGATGAAGAGGGAATAAATATTTAACAATCACAAACAGAGATATGGAGGCACGGAGGTGACGAGTTACCATGACTTCTCCAGTCTGCTGTTCCCTCAGTACGAAGCTGAGCGTGTCGGTGTCGGGCCCCGCCACCAGACGAAGAAACAACGGCTGCTCGCCATCCGCCAGCTTGCACACATACACTGCAGAGCACACACACATTCAGTCAGTGGTGTGTGTGTGTGTGTGTGTGTGTGTGTGTGTGTGTGTGTGTGTGTGTGTGTGTGTGTGTGTGTGTGTGTGTGTGTGGCACATTAACAATCCTTGATGTTCGACTGAACTGGAGTCAGACAGAGAACAACAACGGAGGACTTAAAGAGCCAAAACTATCTGATTTTACAGCGATAATCTTATTATCTTATTATATATTATAGTATAATATTAAACTTATAATCAGAATATTTGGTAATTAAACTCAATCGAACCTCGGTCAACTTCCTCTCCTGTACTCATACGTCTGACTGACTTCAAACAAACAAATTCAATGAATTCAGACTTTAGTTTTCATGTTTTCATAAACTCTCTAACTTTCTTGGAGAAGCTGAACAGACTAGAAGATAATATGTGACAGCCTACGAGCCGTAACAGCTGCTGATTCATAGAGAGTGAGTATTTATATAAGCTGTTGGTAGTGGGGAGAGCCCTGTGGCATCCAGCTACCAGCTTCATGAGGGCGAGGCATTCAGAAATACACACAGATGGTCGACACCAGTCTTACCCTGCTCCTCCCGGCGGTAGCGCTTGTACAGGGCGTATTTCGCCGGGTTGTCTGCGACCGTGAACTTGCTCAGCAGGGCGACGATCACCTGAACAAACATTATAATAATTATTAATTATTATAATAAACACATTTAACTGCAGCTTCTGATGACAGTGGAACAATATAACTGAGGTTGAGATCTTAAAGGGTTAAAATGACATTTATAGTTTCAGCTGGACTTTAATAAAAACCTGTTTCTGCTGACTGCAACCCATCTGTCATCAGATCCTAATGAGGTCGTGTGTGTGTGTGTGTGTGTGTGTGTGTGTGTGTGTGTGTGTGTGTGTGTGTGTGTGTGTGTGTGTGTGTGTGTGTGTGTCAGCCACCTGTCTGACGGTGTTATTGGAGCTGATGTGGAGGGTGTTGGTGACCCCTCTGGGCAGATAGAAAGCCTCCTCCTTTACGGTTCCTCCTGCTCCCTTCTGAGCCCCTCGAACCGTCACCGGCCTCCTCAGGTCCATCTGGACCTTAATGAACCCGGTATAAACCCCAGTGTGACTCTGAGAGAGAGAGAGAGAGAGAGAGAGAGACAGAGAGAGAGAGAGAGAGAGAGAGACAGAGAGAGAGAGAGAGAGAGAGACAGAGAGAGACAGAGAGAGAGACAGACAGAGACAGAGAGAGAGAGAGAGAGAGAGACAGAGAGAGAGACAGAGACAGACAGAGAGAGAGAGAGAGACAGAGAGAGAGAGAGAGAGAGAGAGAGAGAGAGAGAGAGAGAGAGAGAGAGAGAGAGAGAG
>NW_026136713.1:25233223-25278223 GCF_905237075.1 Dicentrarchus labrax | reverse complement strand
GTGATAATAACAAGGGAGGAGATAAGAGCTCACACAACAATAAATCTGCACTTATCTGCACGAAAATATACAGCCAGACGTTATTAGCACCAAGATGATCTGGAAATGTGCAAAGGGCCTCGCTGCTGGAGGCTCAGCACATGATGAAAACACATTTATAAATCAGCCGGGGTCTCATGCTGCACGACTGACTTCTAATTTTAGAGAAAACATGGAAACCTGCTGCAGGACAGAGCAGCAAGTCACACAAAAACTCTCCAAAAAGCAAGAAAGAAAAAGCTAAAATGGTTGATTGAGCTGACAGGAGGCCACGTGGACTCAAACAGAACTGATTCAAACTGTTTGTGATGTTTACGACGCGCGTTTGTCCAGTCAGCCGCACAAGAGGCTTCACTGTGGGGAGCGAGGAGGGCCGGGGGCGCCGGTCGACGCTGTGTTCGTGTATTAATAGCCGGAGAAGGTTGGGTAGGCCAGAGGGTCGAAGAGGACAACGGACAACATCTGCCCTCAGGACGATTATTGGCCGATATTCAGCTTTTTCTGATCAACAGTTTTAATATTTTATTGTCATACATGAACTTTACGTTATAAATGTATAAATTACTATTATTTTGAACCAACCCTGTATGATTGCTATCATTGAATGTTGCAGATGGTAAACTTTATACTGACGAGCAGATTCATGTGTTAGATTGATTTATATTTTATATGAACTCGACTTTATTTATAAAGAACATGAAGCCCAAAGTGTGCCACACAGCAAAACTGAAACAACACATTATAAATATAATAAATATAATAAAAACAATAACATGTAAAACATCAATAAATAGAAGATGACAGAAAAAGGACAAAAATAATGTCAATAATTACAACCTAAACATTATAACGACTCCAAATTAAAAGCCAGATTAATTAGATTCCTTTTAAAATCACTGAGAGTTCACACTATTATCCAAAGATACTGAGTTAATTTATATTAATATGACACAAAAAACACACTGATAATTATTCGTCTATAAACCAAAACTAGAGAGAAAGAGATCATCAAATGTCTGGTTTTATCCAAAGTTGAGTTAATATCATATATGATGAAGAAAAGCAGAAAATATTTTGCCTTTTTGCTTCAATAATGACCAAAACAATTAATCAGTTAATAATAATTCTGTTTCTCAATCTGTCCTGTACAATAAAGGAAAATAAAGAGAAATATATTTAAAAGTGAGCCCGGTCCAAATCCACACAGCTGCAACGGCATCAAACACATGTAAAACTATAATTGAGGTCACATGACAAAGCCAAATACGTTACACAATCAGCTGTAACGTCCACTGACCTCAGAGACAATTAAAATGTTTGGCACATAAACAACCTGACTGCTCTGTGACAACAAATCATAACTCAGTATGAATAATCAGCTGACTGTCAACCCCAATGAACACAAACACTGACCATGTGACCATGTGACCATCTGGACGCTGGTTTCAAGCTTCAAGGTTGATTTTATTAATTTAAAAAAAGACAGTTTTTATCATTGTTAAAGCAAAAATAAGAAATATTCTTCTCCAGTGTGAATATTTGCTGCTTTCTGAATGTGTGATGGTAAATCTTTGAGTTTTGGACCGTTGGTTGGATAAAACAAGAAATCTGATGATGATGATCCTCTTTGGGTTCTGTGAAATTATTATCTGCATTTCAGTCTAATTTTGGTTTATAGACAAAACAATTTATCAATTAACTGTGAAAATACTCATCTGGTTAATCAATAATGATCAGGATTTATGTTTTGTAGTAGCTGTACCATTTTTCATATAAAGCGTATAGCTGATGTTGCTGGAGGTGTAACCACATGAAACAATTCTTTCAATCCAGCAACGATTTAAAAATAAGACTTTTACTAATACTGGTAGCTTTGCATTATATGTTATATATATTATTTGTTACTTAAAATTACAGTAAAAGCTGCTCAATCAAAAATGAGAATTTCTTTTGAGTTAAATTTAGTGTAAATTTCCAGCTTTTTTTAATAATAATAATAATAATAATAATATATATAATATATATAATGATATATATATAATAACACTCAGAGTAATAGAATACCAGTAGTTTAACTTGCAGTCTTTCCACCACTGATTAATCCACATAATACAGTAAGATAAACTGATTTAACCACTTTTTAAAGCTTAAAACAAACCGAGTCCAGGCGGACACAACAGGGTGAACCGCTCTAAAGTCTGTCCTGATGTTTTCTATCTTCTGTCTGTCTGTGAGTGCCAATACAGTGAGTTTAATTCTCCGATGTAGAGTGTGCTTACATGGGCATAGTGCAGCTCTCCTCTATTAAAAACGACACACACACACACACACACACACACACACACACACACACACACACACACACACACACACACACACACACACACACACACACACACACACACACACACACACACACACACACACACACACACACACACACACACACACACACAATCCAAGGAGGCTTTGAAGGCCCATACATCCTTATATGGGAAACACACACTGCTCAAGGGAAAGACAAGGTGCCAATGCAGCATGTGCAAACACTACAGACACACAAACACACAACACACAGACACACACTACAGACACAGACACAGACACACACACACAGACACACACACACAGCAGCTCTGTAATGTGTCCACTGATTTATAACTCGGAGGAAGAAATGCCAACGTGTGTGAGCTGCACTCACAACATCAAACATCTCCTTCATCACATTTAGATTAAAAGAGTTCCCTCTACATGTTCCTCATTAAACAGTGTATAAGCTCTGGCTCTATGTTCTATATGTAGTTGAGTTCTTCCATTATCCCAAATGTTTCCAACAATGTTCAAACTCAGAGAAATCTGTCATTTTATTCAGGTAACGCTGCGTTTCACCGGTCGCCTGTCGATGGCGTCATATCCCCTTTGTGCCTGCGTCAGCGTTGTGGTTGTCTGCCAGAAGCTGTCATACATTGACTGTTGATCCAGTGTGAAGCCACATTGTTACCATCCACTGTTTAGATCTTGGTGCTTTTTAACTCTAGATTTGAACCGGATGAAGGATTTTAGTCATCGGACGTCTGGATCTTAAGTTATCAGAGAAACAAGCTGAGCTAACGTTAGTTAGTGTTTAAAGACTATTATTTGACATATTAATTTCTTCTGAAGTTAATATATAACCATAAAACATTGGGTTTAATTTTCTTTGGTTGGATTCTAATCAATCAGCAGTGTGGTCTCATAGTAAAACAACTACATTCATTATAAATTCAGTAAATCTCACAACATCCCTATATTCTAAACCTTCTGTGCATACAGTGAATCCATTATCCTAACCTGAAGTTACTTCCTGACACAGGCCTCTCTGTCAGCATGTGTCCGTCAGCCTGACAGACTCTGACTCATCAGGATTACAGGAGGACACACAACCACACACAGAAACCCCCAACACAAAGCCACAACACCACGAATGTGAAGATAACAGGTTCCTCTGGTTGTGTCTAAAGCTTCTGTGATGTTAAGTTTGACCCGGGGGGTCCAAGTGAGTCTTCACTTTAAGCACCTGTCAGGTCAGATGAGTCAAAGCTTATTACCAGGAAGTGACAGGTAAGGAGATTATCTGACATCTCACCATCCACAGAGAGACAGAGGAGGGGAAGAAAGAGGCAGAGACTGGAAGCAAAGAATGAAACAGAAATATGATAAAAGCCTCAGGGGAACCGTTCCTCCCGTTACTGTGCAGTTTGTTTGTGTGTGTGTGAACTAAAAAAGAAAGAACTAATCACCTGATTAACCTACAAGAGCTGCCCTCACATCATCCTTGACTCATAAAACCTGGACTCAGTTGTTCTTATTCATCCCTCTGTTTTTATGGTAGTCAATAATATGTGAGTAACGTTAAACTGTTGCTTATGCTAACTGTTCTAGCTGCTACACTAACTAGTTAGCGGTGCTATCAGCTGACTGTACCTGCACTGTGAGCTCAAAGTACTGGGGGGCAGCAGGACCGGAGTAAGGCGAGCAGGCCAAGCTCAGCAGCCTCCCAGTGACCACGGCAGGGACCAAACACAACCTCAGACAAAGTCAATGGTTACAGCGACTCCGGCCAAGACTACGACTCCAGGGACGACGAAGTGGCAGTGATTAGGATCGAGCACTTTTCATGTGTAGCCTTGAGCACCAGTCATCCTATTTGCACCTTTAATAGATGGTTTTACAACCTGCAGACATCCTGAGCTCTTAGATGAGTTTCTACATGTGTGTCATCATCATATGTTAGACTTGAACAGGCTTATATTATAGTCAAAGTTGTCTTTAACTCTAATTCTGGTTATTTCTGGTTATTTTCATGCCAGAAAAAGCCTCTCCTGGAAAAATCTCCAATGTTTCCTCCTCAATTTTATTCTCATCAGGCTGGAGAAACAACTTTGTGACCGTAATGGGACACTAAAACTATCCTTGAAACGCACGATAATGACTGATAGTTTTATACCTAGCAAAATACTCCCATTGAGACTTAGATAATACTGACTCATAGTTAC
The DNA here is from genome assembly GCF_905237075.1 of Dicentrarchus labrax. Lineage (NCBI taxonomy): Eukaryota > Metazoa > Chordata > Actinopteri > Moronidae > Dicentrarchus > Dicentrarchus labrax. Next base: position 25,273,649 of record NW_026136713.1, on the reverse strand, counting down.
GTTATCGGCCCAGAAACATAATTCTAGCCCTCCTGAGTGTGTATACGAGTGCATCCAGTCCAGGCTGTGTTAACTCCAGGGTGCAGAGAGTTAAGAGGAACTGGGAGGGTGAGAGCAACCAAAATCCAAACAAACAAGAGAAGCAGAGCATAGTCGAGCTACAACACAATGAGGTCATGGTCCTATTTAAGAGCACAGCGAATCCTCCCACTGAAGCTGGAAGATCAACACTGGACAGAATGGAGGACAGGAGGAACCGACAAAGACATTAAGCTGGGTTTCAATAAAGCCCTAACAGATAATAATAACGATAATGCAGAACCCTGTTGTAACAGCAGCTTACATCATTCCTGACTAACACGGATACTGAGGCCTGTATCTTACACTCCTGTTCTAGGTAGAAAAGTACATAATATACTTTATATTATGTAGTAAAATAATACAAATATGTAGTATGTAAAAGTATGTCCAATTATTCTATTTGTCAAAAATATTATTAAAGAGGTACTGCCAACTTTTCAGTTTTTTTACAACTTTTGAAGAAAGAAATTCTGTACGTCAGAGAGCAACATCATCTGCATATAGTCGAATCACAGCACACTAGATTTATTTCAGAATAAAGCCACATTAAGACAGAACCACGAAACTAATTACCAAACTAAAAGGTAGAGATTAACTGTTTTGCATGCTAGGCCTATGATTAACACAGGTAACTGGTTAGTAGAGTTAGTAGGAAAAATCCTGACGTATGTCGTCTTTTTATCGACAACCTGGGGGTCGGGATCCCAACTAAGAGTCGCCAAAGCTTGACAGGGGATTACAAGGCCTTCTGGATTTCAAGGGGCGTAAGAAAACTTAACAAACATACACAGTAGGCCTATATCTCAGCAAAGGTTAAAAGTTTAGAATATATTTTACTATCTAAACTTTGAAGAACTAAACACAAGTTATATTCATTGTCCTGCATTAGAAAGGTACGCAAAGAGCAAATAGAACAATGGCCGAGTATCAGGGAGAAGAACATTTGTCAAAAACAAGCCTTTTAGGAATGTATGATTGTTAAAAATGACATTAAAAAACACAATACGGGCAGAATTGTATAAAATATCAGGAAAGCTCATCACTTTCACAGGAAATAATCTGCTCCAAATTCACCCAAATCACTCATTTTACACAAACTTCCTGCAGTTATTGTGTTCACTGTTTGGGTTCATTGTACAGTTTATCAGCTGTTCTCTGCTGTTATTGTTATACAATGAATACAATACAAAATATCCAGGAAATATGTCACTTAGTTTACTCAATGACAGAAAAAGAGTGGGAACCAATAACCCCATATAACTCCACTGTGAAGGTGATGAAATGAATTAGCACATACGCAGAACAATAAAGCTTGTGGCTAAAATGTTATAACCAATAGAAATGACCAAAGGGTGACAGCAAGGCAGAAGTCGAATTTCCCTTTAATTTCTGGGAAATGGACAGACATAGAGAAGAGGATGTACGTGTACTAGAGCTGTAAATCCGAAACAGGAGTTACGATTCAGTACGCAGATACTGTAAGCACTAATTCTGCTGTATTGCGAAAACATGAACGTATGCATAAAATCTTCTGAGAAACGACCCTAAAGTGTACTGCATGTTATATATTAAACTCTCTGGACAGCACTGAACTGCAGTTTAATGATGGATTATAAAGCTTTTAACTGTAACAGGTACCAGAAGTCTTGTGAGAAGCTACAGTTGTAAGATGTTTTATATCATCTGTATATGAGGATAACAATGAATAAAAGCCCCATGTTACTGGTTCCATCGCTGCTAATAATGGTGCACTAATTGTGCTTTTACAGGCGAAGTTTGACACTTTGAATGCTGATGAGGAAGAAATAAAAAAAAGGCACTTGCTTTGCTTATTCAAATCCTCCAAAAAGTCATGTTTATCATAATTCAATCCTGTTATGACAGCTGAACTCTAAAATACAACTACTATAAATACTTTCGAAGTATAAAAAACTGACAGCGTTAAACTTTTAATTCAATATTTAAAAAGTTTCCTGTCTCCAGTATTACGTTTGCTGCACAGAGCAAAGGAGTATTATTATAAAGCAGAACAGAGCGACCGGGAAACACTTGAAAAAGCAGAAGAGAAACAGAATAAAAAGTGACGAGACAGAAAAAGAAAAGCTACAGGAAAATCAGTAAGAGAGAAAAGAGACGGAGAATCAAGTTTTTATCTTTATCTCCACGTTAGAGTTTAAATGGTAGTTAAAGCTTAGTGTGTGTGTGTGTGTGTGTGTGTGTGTGTGTGAGAGTGTGAGAGAGAGAGAGAAAGACGTATTATCTTTCCTTAACTGTTAAATCACACACACACACACACACACACACACACACACACACACACACACACACACACACACACACACACACACACACACACACCTGCAGCATTCCTTTGTTTAGCACCGTCACGCTCGTCTGCATCCACCGTCTGTAAATACATGACATCACCACACCAGTGTGTGTGTGCAGACAAAACATGCTTAGCTCGGCTAAACAGACCCTAAAGCGCTGTGTGTTATGGTGTGTTTGTGTGCTATGGGAGCTACAGGCAGTCTAAACACAGTGGTTTGGCTGTGCTGACTCGATCTAACCTACATTTTAAAGAAGGACAAGAAAGACTTTATTTCTGTCTCTGTGTTTACTGCGACGCTCTTCCTCCGAGCTACAGCATGTGTGCTTGAAATGACCACAAGTAAAGGCCAGTGTACATTATGTTTTTTTTGTATGTGTTTTTTAAAATTTGTTTTATTTTCAGATTTGTTGTGAATCTGCTTTCAAAAGTTTTTTACCATTTTATGCACAACCCCATAGTCGTGTAAACAGGGTCTGGGTTGAGGACACAACAAGACATTTGGGGACGTCACTGTGGACTTTAACTGTGATCGACATGTTTCACCATTTTATAGAGCAATAAAATGATGACAATAATCGTTAGTCACCATATTTCCTTCAGTAAAATCTCCAAAAATGTTCCCACATCTTGAATTTGTATTCCTATAAATCCTGTCTGCTAGATCCTTGAACATAACCAGCTCTCATAAACTATCCAGTGTCACTTTTATTCCATATTGGATCAACTTTCTGTTGTTTCCACCCGTTAGCAACCCTCCTCGCCCTCGCCCCCGCCCCCTCCCTCTCTATGTTACTTCCTGTTGAGTCCACGGGGGGAAGTCGGGATCGGCCACACCTTTCCTCCCGGCATTCCTGCACTAATGGCTACACGCACGTAGGGCGCCACATCAACGTGGAAGCGCTCACACCTTTCCTCTGTTACAGCTAATGGACAGACACACAAAGTGGACATTCCCCAGTTAATGGACTCCGACACAGACACAGTGTTAAAGCCTTTTATGGATCTCGCCATCCGTGTTATGGAGTGCCAACCACTATATAAGCTATTCCATAAGCACAGCAGTCTGTTTTCTATAAGCGGTATTCATTTGCACCTGGGTGGCTTCGCTGTGGCTCTGTGATGTTATTGAAAGTGTTTGAAACAGTAGTTGGAACAGTAAAGACCCGTCCACACCAGGAACAGTAAATATAACCCTTATATCGATGCACGCTCCGGCTCTGTTAGCGGTTACGACCCTAGGTTGGGCAGAGAAACAAAAAGAAAGGTCATCAAAGACGAGAAGAGTTACGAGAATCCAACCGTCCCAATCTGCTGTTAGGAAGGTCGTCGTCTTCTGAAGTTTTATTCTTACTTTGATACAAAAAAGAGGAATCAGTGCTAAAGATTGTGTGACAGTACGTAAAGCAATGATTTCTTATGTGATCTGGAGCCTAAAATTACATTATATAAGTTCTAAAACCACAAATTTCTCAATAAAATCATCCTGATAGTCGGCTGGGGACTTGTAGTATTCACATTTCGGTATGTAAGCGATAAATTATACTACAGCCTGATCAATACATCAGCAGGTACGATACTGGCTTGTCCAAATATTGGCAGAAGTGTTGAAAAGTTATGAAAGAAATTACAATATATGCATTTTTTGTGGATTTTAATGGATTTGCTCCCCGTCTTTCTGATTATGTAATTTCTGTTTAATTAGTTAATTTAATATTTACATTTTTGTGATGTGAGTACAAATACTGACGTCTTAAATCGAGTACTCATGACCTAATGTACGTTGTTACAAACAAACCTTTGGAAAACGCACCCAAACTCAATGTGCACAAAATAATCTAATCAAAAACTTAAATACTGGAAATAATGTGCACAGAACAGTTTTTCTTAAAGCAAACAAAAGCTTTGATTCCTTTCACACCAAAGAGGAAAATGACTCTTCTGTCTTTGCAAACAGGGAAGTAAAACCTGCAGACTAAACTAGCAGCACTGCATGGAGACATAATGAATGTGAACCAAAGTGGACGACTGACATCAGCCTGACTGACTGGTTCAGTGAGAACAGTGTGGACAACACAGGACAACACTGAGACCACAAGGAGTCAGACTGGACCACCCAGAGATCACTAACAGCAACAAAGAGAGAGGAGGAAGATGTGCAGGAGGAAGAGGAGTGAAAGGGAAGAAGACACGAGCATTAAAGAAGAAGAAGGAGGAGGAGGATATGTAGGAGTATGAGAAAGGGGAAGAGAAAAACAAGGGAGGGAAACGTGAAGAAGGATGAGGAAGGAAGAGAAACACAATAAGAAATGTGAGAAGCAGCAAAAGAAAGAAAAGATTAATTAGAAGTAAAGAATGAGGAAACAGAATTGTAGTAAATAATAATAATTGCAGTAACACTAAAAGGTACACATATTCACCATTAACTAGTTGCTTATTAGCACATATTAGAGCTCTTAATTAGTAAATATAAAGCACTTATTAATTCCTTATTCTCATACTGCATCTGAAGGAATACTGAATATAAAATGTGATTTATTAAACGTACATTTTTTATTGAACTTTATTATTTTAGGAATTATGCACGATTGAAACAACTTAAAATTGTAAAATATTTCCATTCACTCGCTCACTTTAGGATGGAGAACATACTCTGAGTTAGAAAGACTTCATTTAGAGTTATTTGGACGCTGTTAACGCCACATTTATAGGTGTTATTACCACCTGAGTGAATTGAGATCATAATTCATGTAAAGCAATGTTCTTACTGACTGTCAATAAGCAGTTATTCGGAGGCTGTTTAGGCATTAATAAGTGCTTTATAATGACTAATAAAGGGTCAATATGCTACTAATAGCTAGATAATACTCAAACATAAAACATTATGTTTAATGAGACCTGAAGCGTCCCTCGGTGCCTCTCTTCTACCTCGACTACCAGCTCACTCTGTTGCTTTGGAGATAAACAGAACATTAAAAACACGCCGCTGTCGGCCGTCGGATACCGCCGTCTGAGCGCCAAACCGCCCGCTGAGAAATGTTCTCATTAGACTGAGAAATGGCTTTCATTAGATCACACACACACACACACACACACACACACACACACACACACACACACACACACACACACACACACACACACACACACACACACACACAGATTGATTTACAGATGTTCCTCAAGACAAAAGATTGCTAAATCCAAATAGAGAAAGGTAAAATAAACAAGTCTTTGCACATATTGGTTAACACAAGAATTAAGCAACAAAGAGGTGTCTGTGTGTGTGTGTGTGTGTGTGTGTGTGTGTGTGTGTGTGGTGAGTAAGCATGTGTGGGTTTAGATTACGAAACTTCATGGTTCTGACTTTACAGTTCGAAAGCAAAGGCGAGGCAGTGAAGAAATAGAAGTGTGTGTGTGTGTGTGTGTGTGTGTGTGTGTGTGTGTGTGTGTGTGTGTACTTCCTCTGGTAAGTTTCAGTCCTCAGAAATGAAGTACGGACAGTGTTCACATAATAAGCGACTGTATTCTCATAATAAGATTAGTAATTGTTGACTGTTGATGGATCCTGAACAGAACCGCTTCAAGAACCAGAGCTCATTTGAAGGAAACGAGTCCTTCCTGGTCCACACTTCTCTTCCCAATAGTTCCCGTTTGGAGCCCCGACTGTTTCTGAACCATTTATCTGACCTCCGCTCACTATCTTACCATCACATTTCAGCTCCTAACCACTGACACTGTACATAATGGACAGCTTCTGAGAAATGAGCTCAGTAAACAGTTTCCTGATGAGTTTCTGGTCTCAGTCTCTAGTTTCAGTCTTCTTCCATACAGCATGATGTTCATTTAGTAACTGATGGTCCCATTTAGAGTAAAACAGACCATAAAGCAGGGTATGCTTTAGGGCGGGGCTACCTTGTGATTGACAGCTCATTCTCAGTGAGTCCGTCCAGCTCAACCAAACTCAGATCAAACTGTCAAACAGTGCTGATCAGATATGGATCCAGATTCTGTTGTTGACTGTTTCTCTCCTCAAATCTGTTCACAAACACATTTTACTGGAGGCTTCAAAACGGGATCCACAAACCGACGGGTGACGCCACGATAGGTTCACAGCCGCTGCAGTTAGTTATAATAATGAGCACAACAGGACACTGAGGACGTCACACACATGTTGATGGCTCACTGACACTAAAATGAACCCATTAGATTAAAGTTTCTTACAAAACTGCAACACGAGTCCGTCAGCACCAACTTTAATGTCACAAACAGATTTAAGTTTTTTAATGAGTCACAAGAAGACTGAATGTAACTTAAAGACATTCAACCAAAGAAAAGCAGCAGTAATGAACCACAATGATGAACTCCTCTCATCAGCTCTGTGACTCACATATAACAGAACATCCATCATATCTGACAACTTTATTACTGAATGACCTTCGTGCTGTCTGACGCTCCGCCCACATCCCAACTATATAGAGCGTCTGTAGGTTGCCTGCCTACACACATCAACAGTCTACACTCACATAAACTGCAGCTGGATTGGATGCCAGATGTCCGGAGGTGTTGGTTTCAGTCGAACTACTGAATGGATTTTATATGAAAACATTGATGCTAACACGCTAATGTTAAAGACTGTGAACTTTGTGACACAATCTCAATCGCTCCACGTCTGCTTCCATAAATACATTCATATTTAAAAGTTGGGACAGTTTTAGTGTCTCAAACAATGAGTGAATCAGAATCAGTTAGCAGACGCTGGTTAACAGAACAACACATATTTTATAACTAATTAATAATTCAAGTCATTTATTGTGAAAACATTTGCTGGTTCCAGCCTCTTTTATATAATTATAAACTAGTGCTGTCAGTTAAACGCGTTATTAACGGCGTTAACCCAAACCCATTTTAACGGCGTCAATGTTTTTATCGTGAGATTAACGTTCTTTTTGGCCTAGCACACTTTGTAGTTTTTTTCACATGCTGTTGCAACAACTAGTAACGTTAGAAAAACTACAACACCACACCGGATCTAGCTAGACCGGAAACAAAACAACAGGCATGTCGCACACACTTGTTTAAGAGTAGTAGACGTTACGTTTTGAGTGGATGGCGAGCGCGAGACGCCGAAATGGATGCCAATAATATTCTGAATGGAAAGTTTACTTTTAAAAAGTTGCCAAATGGTTCCATTGACAAGACCAAAGTGATCTGTGTGTTTTGTCGTTGTGAACTGAGCTATCATCGCTGCACGTCCAGTCTGAAATACCACTTGATGGCCAAACACACAGCTGATGGGAATTCTCCGCCCCCTCGTCAAAGCCAGGCGACAATGGATGACTTTAATAAAAACAACATTTGCACAAAGCAAGCCGATCCACTTCCCCATGTTGATAAGAGCATTAAAATGATTAATGATTAAGATGATTAATTAGAATAGATAAAAACCTGCGATTAATTGTGAGTTAACTATGACATTAATCGCGATAAAATATTTTAATCATTTGACAGCACTATTATAAACTGAATGTTTTGGGGGTTTTAGACAACAACTTAAAGATGTCAACTCCTACAGCCCAAGAGTATGTTATTATCTTCTGACAACAGAATTTATCCATAGCACATTGTGCATTAATTGTACATTTTAATCCCCAGGTATCTTATGACACAAACTGAAGTCAACATCTCGTTTTATAGCATTCAGGTGAAAAAGCAGAAACGAGTCTTAAATTACATAACGTGGTATCGCAGCATGACGAGTTGCTGCTGCGATACAATGGACACAATGAGGATGTGAAAGGCAGGTGTGTCTGTGTGGAGCCAGATAATGGAAACAATACCTGTGAGATGGGCTGCTCTCAGTGTGTGTGTAATGATGATTATAATGTCGCTCTTCACCTCTGCTACAGTGGAAAATCCCTTTAAACAGCACACACACACACACACACACACACACACACACACACACACACAAGCAAGCCAAAACACAGCAGTGATATCCAACCACCGTGAGCCAAATCCTCATGTTAAAAACCACCGCACACATCAACACAATGATCAGCCGGAGCCCACAGACCTTGAAGGCTTTAGTGTGTGTGTGTGTGTGTGTGTGTGTGTGTGTGTGTGTGTGTGTGTGTGTGTGTGTGTGTGTGTGTGTGTGTGTGTGTGTGTGTGTGTGTGAGAGAGAACAATAAGTTCAGCGTTGGACTGTTGCTCCACTTTAAGTGTCAGATGAATCAACTAATGACACACAGGAAGACGGTTTATTCGACACACATGTCTGTGAGTCTGTGTAAAGATAACATTACACATGTTACTGTGTGTGATGAGTGAGGCAGTAAGGAATGTTTTCTACTGCAGTGAGAGGTCATTAACACCGTTTCATGTTATTTTTGAACACATTACACTACAGGACTGATTCCACTGTACTTATAGTGGCAGAGCACTTCCATTTAGGGCTGCACGACGTGGTTAAATCATCATATTCTGACAGATATTGCTATACGAGTCATTTATAGTGTGAGAATCAACAAATCTACTAAAATAATGCACACAATGTGACATTTTTGGGGATCTGTACCAAACAAACATGTTTTTTTAAAGGATTTGTAGACCAGAGCACAGAGCAACTACAGTACTGCATTATAATGCTGTTTTATTACATTTTACCTTCATCAAAACATTATAGTTATTTCCATTTGCATTATGAACTTAATGATCGCAATGTGATGTTTTTCCCGTATCCTGCAGCCCAACGTTTAACAAACAGATTCAGAACGAGTCCGTGCCCCAACGTTCAGAAAGCATGGTGTAATGTATACTTAAGTAAATTACGGGCTTGAAAAAAACACTCGTAAAAGGTAAAAATACCCCAAAAAATGACTTAATTACAGTAACGTGAGATGTTGTAATTACTGAACTGATTATTAAAATTGATGCGATTAACTTTCAATGGATTAAATGATTTTTCAGCAGTAAAACAAACCTTTATATAGAGGACATTTTACAGCTGAAAATTGGTTCATATGTTTGACATTCCTGCACAAATACTAGTTATTGACCAGAATATACACCGATACAACAGCTAATATCAGCTAATATCAGCCCAAACAGCGTTCTCAGGCCCAAACTCTAACCACAAAACTAACTCTCCAGAAAGGATCCGAGCAGGTGGTCTTCAACACATCAACGCACACTTTCTGTAAACCCGCCATCTCGTTTATCGCTCTCACTTTCTCCTCTTGCACATCAAAGAGAGCACCAAACCGCCTCAAAGTGCTGTGGTTTGGTGATAATGGCGGCCCGGAGATCACAGCCGGTCTGAAACTGCTCCCAGATGAGGAGACTGGTATGTGACAGGAGAGCTAACAGCGAGCGCGGTGGCGGCAACCGACACATGCTTCATTACCGGTCATATAAACAGAGACTGACTCACTTTTCTACAGGCAGACTTAAATAATTACACATTTAAAGCACTAAAACCAATTTAAACGTATAAACTTTAAGGAGGGTGACAGACGGCTGTTTTTACTGAACAGGAATTATTCTTTAAAACACATGTAAAAAAAGAAAAGACAGGAAATTGTGTATGTTGCTTTTGCTTTGTGTTACATGTGGGTCAAACACTTTGGTATCAGGTTTCAGATCAGGGGAAGCACCCAGATACTTTGCCTTTAGCCATATATCACATACACAGGCCATCCCATTATGGTTTCCACTCGCACTTTCAGAGGATATAAGGGGCTCAGTGTTAAAGCTAGATACTGATACTGGTATCATAAGAAACTAGATGACGCAGCGTATCCATTGGTACCAACCATGTCATGGCATTTTAGCAAGAGGGCTAAATAACGCTAAATTCTGGGGATGGAGAACCTGGCATGGCCATTTTCAAAGGGATATCTGAATGAAAATGGATGGATGTGCCCCCTTTATCCTCATCACATGCAGTGTTAGGGTAAAAAACATGGTATAAATGTGTTTTTTGCTCAGTATATTTGAATATTTCTGCATACTGGGCTCCATAAACAGTGTTTGAACTGCATAAATTGGGAATCAGGAAAGCTGAGACATACTTTATACCACCCCTGCACCTCTGTCACAACAGTCCTCTGCACATATCCTGTAATTAGCAGAATAATCTGTAATTAGCAGAATAATCTGCATTAAGAGGCTGCAGAACATACTGTGTTTCTTCTGTGCTCTAAATCTCTTGAAGAGCTACTTTCTTTAATAATCTGTAATAGTGTTTATGATGAAAATACAGTTCTTTAGTGGCTTTACAGGGTAGGTTCCCATCTGGTGGCGTCTGACCCTGTTATATGATCCCACAGGTGGTCAGAGAGGTAAAGTAAAGTGGGGGCAGGAGGAGCAAACCACTTGACCACCTGTTCAGAGACTTTGGACCAGAGCCGTACAGTGAAGAGCAGCTGGTGGAGTCACTCATCACGGTCCACAAGCTTCATCAGCCGCAGGCACGTGAGGAGGATCAGATAAATACAGCCCATTATTGTAGAGCTGAAACTAATGCTTATTTTCACTGTGGATTAGTCTGTCTGACTGCAGCATTTAGTCTGTAAACTGTCAGAAAATAGAGAAACATACAGACCGCAGAGCACGAGGTGACGTCTTCAAATTGATAGTTGTGTCCGACAGTGAAAAAGCCCCAAAGATACTTAATTTATAACACAGAAAAGCTCTTCATCAGAGAAGCTGGAGGAAGTGAAAAGAGGTAACTTTTATCCAAATTACTTGGTTTATTTAATTTTAATTACCTACTGCAGCTTTAAGAAAATAATCTCTCCAATAAATGAAACTAAAATAAAGGATTAAACATCAGTACTGCAAATATTACAAACCTTTTTACATAAAAAACTGGAAAAACACCGTCAGGCTCCAGTTTGTAATAACTAAAAGAACGAGAGTTAAATTAAATATTATTGGTCAATATTCTGTATCTTTAAAGCCTCCTGTGGGGGTGTTGGGGGTCTGTCTGTCTGTCTGTCTGTCTGTCTGTCTCTCTCTCTCTCTCTCTCTCTCTCTCTCTCTCTCTCTCTCTCTCTCTCTCTCTCTCTCTCTCTCTCTCTCTCTCTCTCTCTCTCTCTCTCTCTCTCTCTCTCTCTCTCTCTCTCTCTCTCTCTCTCTCTCCTGACAAACTCCTCATATTCTCCATGACGCAGGTGGTTCCTCTAAAAGGCAGATTTATCTTATTATACAACACAGCCTGCTGCTGTTAGAGGACCTGAGTGTGTGTGTGTGTGTGTGTGTGTGTTTCCAGGCATTAAAGCACTCCGGCTGTGTTTGAAGAGATAGCGAGCGCCGTGCAGTTTAGAACAATTCCACTTGTGTTTCCTTTGGAAAAAGGCAGAGCGCAGGAGGAAAGGAGGAAGGCAAGAAAAAAGCTTTATGTAACCTGCAGACATCAAACAGCTCGTTTAACACACACAACTGTACTCGTTCTGTGATATCTGACATTAATTCTTTACTTCTGAGTTTTCAAACTTTAAGCTGTGTGGATGGATTCAGTTTGAGATCCACTGTAAAGTACAGAGAGGTCATTGTAAATGTTATTTCTGTCAGTGTGTAAAAAGCTGCTATTATAACATCAAGGGACTTTTCAAGGAGTTTTCTTCAACAAAAATAACAGAGACACATAAACTAAACAACACTTTAGACCTGTCTGTACCAAACTTCATTACAATAGTTGTCTGAGTGAATGTCTAAGAGGTGGACGGACCGACCTCAACAAACATCCACCAGAAGGATGAAGATCCACAAATGAAGCTGAAAACAAGATTAAAGCAGAAAGTCTGACATTTGACGTCTTTTCACCTGCAGATCAGGAGACACACGATCTCTGTGCTGCAGTCAGATCCTCAGACAGTCCTTCAAAGGGCTCCAATCTACGCTAGCATAGCATAAAGGCTAAACCAAACATGCAGCCGTGGTTCAGCCGTGTTTGTCTAGATTATTTTCTAATTCGTTGTTGTTGTTCGGGCTCATTGGATTATTGTTAATACCATCAGGAGGAAGCTCATTTTTACACAGATTTATGTATTACTGTCAGGATATAGTGAAAGTTTCAGCAAATATGACACAGATACAGGCCGCCACAACCTTTGGTTTAGGTAGTTATAGTTTTGTTTTTGTTTTGAGTATGGAGAATCTTGGAGTTTCACTGGTGTTGGTATCGACTGCTACATTTCTGGTATGGTGAGATTCCTACCACAGCTTTATTATAGACTGTAAAGCAAAACACTGCAACCTTTTCCCCTAAAGTAAGAGTAAGAGAGGAAGCATGCTGGATAAATCTCATCATATTGCCAGAATCTGGAGACATTTTCCAGCCACCAGCTTTGAGCGACCGGTCGATCAGGTTTCATCCACAATCAGCTCGGCCCCCATGGAGAGCACATACCAACATTAAAGAGAGCGAGATCTCCAACACAACTCGCATGTTTATGGTTGGCATGGCAGTGTTGAGTGTAAACACTGCCAAGGATGGCTGGAAGAAGTTTAAACACAACTGTAATTCACATGAGGCACACAAACACACCGTCACTCACATGGTGATCTGCCAGGCGACCAACCTGCGGCCTCTTGCTGTGGCAACTGAGGAAGCTCTAATCACACACGGAAATCCTCTTTAGCTCGCATTGTTTTCAGTGTATTCCCCAACTTTAGGTACCGTTTAATGAAGATAAGGACAGATCTGAGACTTCATTTACAGCCTTTAAAGAGAAGCACAATGCTCAGTGGGCCAGGAGTTTAATCTGCATCATGTGGATGTGGCCTAATAGTCTTTAGTGAGGTTCAAAGACGGCCAAGGACGGCTCAACTCAGACAAACTCGCAGGCTTACAGATACAGTATCAGACAGAAAGCTGCAGCCACGATAAAACTGGTAGCAAACGGCAGTAACATATAAACTATAATAATCTCCTCCTGTTGCTATGAGCAGTAACCAACCATTAACCAAGAAGGAGGTCAATGCCTCCTACAACAACAATCTTTATAGTTGCTTTGGGGTTTTAAGTAATTGTTTTAAGCAAAAAGGCCAAAATTCTCTGCTTCCAGTATCTCCATGGGACTATTTCCTGGTTTCCTTCCTCCTACCATATTAAGGGACAGCTTTTAGGCTCATTATCTGACATTTTACAGACCAAACACTATAGCAGCAGTATAAAGTAATCAAGAGTTCACTTTACCAGCTGGAAAAAATCGTATCGAAACATAAAAAAGCTGAATATTGGATCCGATAATCGTCCTACCTCTAGTAGCTGATGTGTATCTACTAAATAAAGCGATCAAGCTGATGAAAAACTGTCACAGATCCTGTAGCTTCACAAACTTAAAACATTTAACATGCAGAGTTTGATTCACAGTAAACTACATCATAAAAAGATGCAGTGAAGGCAGCGGGGTCGAGGTGGTGAGAGAACAAGATGGAGAGCAGAGAGCTGCCAGGAAGTGACACACAATGGAGGACAAACCAGGATGAAGGGAACGTGGATGGAGGGGTGAGGAGGCGAGAACAGGGGGTGAGGTTAAGGGTGAGACAGAGGAAGGAAATCTAGAGAGGGAGAATGTGAGAAAGGACAGATTTGGATTCACATGTCCACCAGGAGAGGAAAGACAACATGGAATCAGTACAGCAGGAATACACTTCCTCTGGTTATATAATGATTAAACATCTGTTTACATCTGTTTACATCTGTTTACATCTGTTTACATAGGTCTTATGTTTCGCTGTGTGTAGACAGGAAGAGTTGCTGCTACCTCAGTGGCATCCAATAATAAAGAAATAATAGTTGAGACTTGACGTTTAAGATATAAGAACATGTTTTTAGGGGTTTAAATGTGACTGTGAGGAAGCTTTTAATGCTGCTGTTAGTGGCTCTTCCATCCAGACCAAAAACAAAGCAACAATAAACTGTAACTGTCATTTCTGACAGGATATGGATCATTTAAGGATCAGCAGCTTCAATAAACAAGCATTCTTAATTCTGGTAAGACCAACCAAATGGTTTGACTAACTTTGGACATGAATATATGTAATACAGTCTTTACATAAATAATTATTCTCAATGCTTTGGTGCTTCTTACTAATAGGCAGCGATTTGCTGAGTGTGAGAGAAAAAGAGAGTGAAAGAAACAAGAGAGCGAGATAAGATCTGTATCTGTCTGCCACTCTGGCAGTCGGTCTGTCGATCAGTTCGCCCTCAGAGATAAAAAACATACGGTACTTTTCCCACAGCAGCAGATAAGGAAGTTGGAATGACCTCAGTTCAATGTGTTTCCAAAGAAAGTCCCTTACAAACAAACATCCACTGATTAAAATAAATGTGATAAAATGGTGAAAAACTGGTCAAACTGGACGCAGGAAATGAACAGAACAGAAAGCACACCTGGAGAGGGCTGCAGGGCGTGGTTGGGTAGAAATATTGCACCATAAATGTGTTTGCTGTGGGAGTGAGAGGTCAGCAGTGGGGGAGGAACAACCTCCCATTATTACTGTACACAATGATGTCATTTAAAATCATTTAACAGGTAAACACAGCCTTCAGCTGTCTTACTGGGAACACTGGAACAGGACAGGGTTTGTCAACACGCAGTTCATTATATGACTGATGAGGAAAAACCACTTCCTCTCGCAGACTGACACACGCTCTGATGAACCTGTGACACACTGTGATGTTAATGCTCTCACATAATACTGCTGCTGCAATCATAAGCTGGTTTAAAAGCTGGGAATTCCACATTTAGGAGTGGTGTGATTTATGAGATAATGCTGTATGATACAGCTCATCTCTGAGCTCACAGACTCTCAAACGGTTTACTTTTTATACTCTTATATACTGACATTAAATATCTAAACACTGCATACAAACTGAGTATGAAGAACACAAACTATCTGATTAAATAATCTGGAAACAAGACGAGGAATATGAGCCGTGCATTCGACGCCAGCTTTATGTACTCGTGACTCACTTCAAGTCTTTCAATAAACATCTGGGCACATGTTACCTGAGGCTGTAGTAAAACACACTTTATAAAAAGGTTTTCAAAGTAATATTTAAAATAAAAATGCAAAAACTGTGTAGAGAAACTATGAAAAAACCCTGCAGATATAACTGTAATTCCAGCATTGTTGTTGTTGTAATATAGTTTGTTGTATATTGCATGTACATCAATCATTATTGTACTTTTGTTTTTTATGTTGTGCCCCTGACTGAAGTCAGTATTACAGGTATATTAATGCATATAAAGACAGTGATGTCGACAGAGAACACCAGTCCAAACTTCCCTTTAAGGATTAATACGTAGAATTAAAAGCATGCTTCTGAAGGACACTCTGATACTCTACACGACCATATTTTAACTTATTCATGGTCAGCTGACACTGAAGAGCGAAGACTGCTGACCTGCTGACGTGCATCCATTACACTGGCACAAGACAACCACTGTCCCAGCAAACTGCATTAAATGTTCTGTACCTTGCTAATGTGTGACGTACAGAAACCCACAGCTGTACACAGAGAATACACACTGCAGTGTCAGACTGTGACCGTCGGGTCAGCAGGTGAATATTTAACGTAAACTACTTAGAAATATAAAGTAGTTATAGTTTCTTTACAGTCTAGGAGAGTCGGTCAGCACCCCCACTAGGGGACGTCGAAGCTTCATGGGGGGTCGTGAGGCTTCTTCTTGATTTTAAAGTGTGTAAGAAAACTTTAGTAATCCCAGCATTTGTTTCACTTCTGTGAATAAAGGTAAATGTAAATTGTTTAATCTAACACAGAGACAAAAAAACTCTGAATTTGTTAAAAAGAAGCTTATTAAGTCTGTATGCTTGTTAAAAACTATTAAAAAGTTCCCTAAATAGAAAATAATCTGCTCAAAATTCATCCAAATCTCTGGTTTTACACAAACTTCCTGCAGTTCCTGAGTTCACGGTTTGAATATAATATGAAATATTCATAAAATATGTCACTGAGTCAGTTTATTAAAGATAGAAAAGGGGTCTTTTAAGGGAAAAGGTTGGGAACCAGAGCTGCCTCAGTGCTCATGGGAACATAATGAGCATAATAACAAACTCCATATAAAAACTTTACAACTCACCAATTTGTTTGTGCCAATTCTTTTTTCCTTTTTTGGAGCCCGATGTGGGTTTTTATTTTCTATCCACATGTTGTTCCACTTTAATTAGAAACACTTAATTGTGTTTATTTATGTGTAAAAATGTGTTTCTTCATTAATGAATCCCTAAATGAAGACTGTTGACCTGTCAGGGTCTGTCTGCATGCTGGACACCCTGAACCAGATCGAACGTTGATGAATGGAGTGATATTTGGATATTTCTGTGGAATATAAAACACTTTCTGTATAAATAAACTTTGTTCGTTTAATGGAAAGTGTCTCCGTGGCAACAGGGGCCATTAGCTCCAAACATCAAGTGGGAAAGATGATGAATGAATGCAGCACAGAGGAGTCTGTGAGGATGATTTGAATTGAAGATGAGCTGCTTTGACTGTGCAGAGTGTGTGTGTGTGTGTGTGTGAGTGTGTGTGTGTGTGTGTGTGTGAGTGTGAGTGTGAGTGTGAGTGTGAGGTGTGTGGGGTGTGGGTGGGTGTGGGGGGTTGAGTGGGATTACCATCGAGCTTGTTTTCATGAGACCGACTGGTCAGCGTGACATTTCCCGACAGAAACACCATTGACACACTGAGAAGGTGGACAAGTGGGCGAGCTCTGTGTGTGTGTGTGTGTGTGTGTGTGTGTGTGTGTGTGTGTGTGTGTGTGGAGGATATGGAGATATAAATCCTCCTCTGGTCAATCTGCTACATCTCATTTCCCTGTTTGAGCATCCAGAATGAGCCCGTCTGCCTTTGTGTTTGTCTCCATTTACACTGGAGCTCATTAAAGTCCACTTACTGGTGCAGCCCGGTACCTTAATGACAAATGTCTCCGGCCCGTCTCCTGGGAGACGCTGTCATTAAAGTCCAACTGAAATCAGGAATCCCTTTTTAATATATATGTGTTTTATTTAATGTTTCCACCAGAGGGACTGAGTGACAGCTGGTTCTGAAGACTACGTTTAATGGACAGAGCCGACTGAAGGGACATTTGTGTGTGTTTACTTCGACCTATTTGATTATCTATATTGCACATAATCCATAAACCAGTAGGTAACATAACTACTGCTGAGTGTGGATGTTAGCGTATATTTGCTGCTCTAGCTCAGTTCCTTCATTACAGCAGATAATTATTAATAATAATAATTCAAACCGTACACTCGTAGCTCTCCCACAGATGTTTAAAGGTTATTGATTATTGTTAGCGTACTTTAGCTTTAGCTCTCCCTCTCTCCTGCTCTCTGTTAGTCAGTAAATATTTTGCTCTTCCTCTGCCTCTCTTTGTGATAATGGTACATAATAAATGTTTATTTTCCACGCTGAATGCACTTTCATTTTCTGCAATTTCATAGCAAGAAAATGTCTAAAAACTTCACTTTTTATGGAAATTTCCTGTGAAATCATTTTAATCTGCAACAATCTCAGCAGAATCCTGCAGGGAGTGAATATCAATATCGGTATTGACCTGGAAAATGGAGTATCAGTCTACTATAACTACTACTTGCACACATCCTTCACAGATATTGACAACTGATTGTTTACGGAGCAAATGTTTCACTAGTTTCAGCTAAATTATAAGCACTTCTATATCTGCTGGTGTTGAACTATTGCTCAGATAAAATAAGACATCTGAGTACGTAACAAAGGACTCTGGGAAATTATGATGGACATTTCTTCCTAAGAAACTAATGATTCAATGATTAATCATAAACAAATGGAAAACTTCTTCCATAGTTTCAATATAATTGTTGATTAAATCTTGTTTTAAAGTCTTGGATATCTTTAAATGGACACCAGTTTGATGACACAACAATTTCCATTCAGATTGTACTACAGTTAGCACATTCCCCAAATTCCCTAGCTTTACCCAGCTGCAGTATCGAGGTAATCTATTACTGCGTCCCTACAGCTCAGTGGTAAACATCACAATAAGCTTCAGAACCAGTAATTTCATACAGCAGCACCACAGTTCTCCTGAAAAAGGGCACGTCCCTTCTCTAGTTGTAATTACTGCTGGCATGTGGGAAACCGCCTCAGAGCAGCCAGGGTCTCTTTCAGGTCCTCAGTTTAAGACACCAGAGGTCACGACCTCTCCTGCAGCACTGTATGGGCCACATTGTGCACCAGAGACTCACCCCAATGAGGAATGAGGACCTGTGGTAAGGGCCTGTTATGGAGAAGGGAAGGGGTCATACATTGCTGCACACGCGCGCACACACACACACACACACACACACACACACACACATACACTCGAAGTGGGTAGGGAAGAAGAATAGCTCTCTTCTGTTACAGTACGCTGAGTTTCTCAAAGTGTGGAACAAACCAGCTGTGTTTGCGAGACTGTCTGAGATACTTGGAGCATGTGTGTGTGTGTGTGTGTGTGTGTGTGTGTGTGTGTGTGTGTGTGTGTGTGTGTGAGCGAGAGCCACTTGGAGTCTGTAGCAGGCCAGTATTTAGTCAAGGACCTGAGGAGTGACCTAATTTTTGGAGTTCCAGACATGATAAAGCTGAATGTCTTTGGTTTTAACTGAGTCTAGACGTAATTCTCTGAAGTCTGCAGGCGAGGAAAGACTTTCACAAACACGCTCAAATCTCAGTTGGAATGCATCATTTTATTTTGGGTTGTTTAAACTCTGGGTCGGGGCCAAAACAGGTCACAAGGTTGGGGGTTGTGATGGCCTCATGTGAGTCCATGGGGGTAATAGCCACTGGCCTGCTGATCACAGACTCCTACTTCTGTATTTTAAGATGTTTTTTGTGTTGTACAACATTTAGGATCTCTTAACATGCAAATGAGGAAGAACTCAACACTTATTGTCACATTAAATTTAGGCTAAACCTGTCAAAACTGTCAAAAAGGGGATTAAGCCACAGACTGGTTGTTGTTATGCAAATATTGTTGCTTGAACCAACACTCCCCAAACAATTCAGTCTATTTAAAGTTAAATAGTTCATAAGCAAGCCAATGTTCAAAGACAAAACATTAAACAATCACAACTTAATCCTTTAGGGTATTGTGCTAATTTCGGCACAGAAAACAACCTAAACAATCTCAAGCTTTTTAACTGCCTGCTCTTTCCACACTGCAGAGTTTTGGGCGAAGCCAATCGGACACAACAGGTGAGCCAACTCTAAAAGTGATTATTTCATTAAAATGTGTGCGGGCTTTTTTTTGGTTTTTTTTTACAAAATGTGAGCCGAATTCAAATTTGACTACTAATAAATTGCAAACCGGCTTTAGTTAATCTAAATTTCATATGTACGTTTACTAATGAACAAGTGAATATTAATGTGACGGACTGTTCAATGAAGTTCTGATCTGAGTGAGTCAACCGGGCGTTTAGAGCCGCTCTACCCCTCAAACAACCTCCCTAAACACCGGAAGCAGGTCACAGTGGAAAGAAGCTGGCTGTATTTGCATGTTTACCTTGCTCACTGTGACTTTTCCCGACGGTTTCTTGAAGAAAGAGGTCCTGGCCGTGAAAAAGTACTCTTCGGAGTCCTCCTCCAAGCTGCTGTAGCCACTGCTCATCGTGCTATTCCACGTCATTTGCGGAGAAAACCTCTCGACTCAAAATCGGCCACATTAAAACCCCCAAAAGTGAACACTTGTTAGCCTGAAATTAATCTCCAAAGGGAGCTCAACACGTCCGTTAGTGTCCGGTTCAGTCGGTGTTCGCTCTCCACGGTGTCCCTTCCGTTTCTCCCGTCAAACACACGCTTTACTCCACCGGCATTCCCCAAAAACTCACTTAAACACAGCCGTTTTTAAACAGACAGAAACTCTAAGTGTCAGCTATGAAAAAGGAGCTCCGTTAACTTTTAATAAATCGAGTTAAAACCCAACGTAAAGCTCCCGTTTCCCGACGCCGCTCCCGTTACTCCGCTCAACGTGAGCTCCAACTTCTGTGTGACAGCCAGCCTGCTACAGTAACACCACGCCCACTACGAGCCAGTGACCGCGGCCAGCCAATCAGCTGCGTGACTGTTAGTGACGTCGCCAGCAATACAGCCCGACAGCCAATCAGCGCTTCGATGGTCAGTTTGAGTGAAGCAGTTCAACATGTCCTATAAAACATGTTTCTGCTTTTATCTGCATCTATAACTAACTCTTCATTAACAGTTAGTCTCCCTCAAACTGTATTACATGTATTCTTGTTCCAATAAAGCTAAAAAAAGATAAAAATGGAATAATGGCATAACTTTTATTTGAATTGTCTTGGATATATATTTGTTTTGCTCCTGACTGTTTGCATTGATCCTGTTCCTGTTTCATTTAACTTTTTATTACATTTAGTCCCACTTAAGCTGTATAAGATGTTTCAACTTGTATAAAGTTATTTAAACAGGTATACAAGTTTGTTAAAAACAGGAATAAAAGGGATTAGCACATAAAAAATAAGAATATATATACTCACTCTTAATCTTCTCCTGTTTAATTTAACTTTTTATTATTTATTTCATTTTGTATTACCTTTCTGTTCCCCTCAAACTGTATAAAATGTTTGAACTTTTCTTTAATTGTCTTGAATATATAATAAAAGAAGTCTTTTTTCGGCCTTGCTCCCTGTTCCTTTTATTTTGTTCTTTCTTTACAGTAAATATGATAATGTTTTGTGCCTGCTCTCTTTACTTGAATTGTTTTTCTGTAAACTGTATTCTTTATTCTCACATTGGATCCATTAGCTTCCACGCAGTGCTCGCTACAAAAACTTTAACATTTAATATAAACAACCAAAAAAGTTCCAAAACAGCAAAATCAAACTAATATCTCTGTAGGATTCATTAACTTCTTTAAGTGACTTTTTGAAAGAAAATCTAGTTTTGATGCAAATCAATTGTATAACTTAATAAAAGATAAAAGCTGTGTTGATTTTTGCTGTTTTCATGTGATATTATTGATTTAATATCTTTATTATTCAAGTTAAAATCAGCTGAAACTGAATTTTTTTGATTGATTTCAATCATCGGATCTTAAGATATCAGAGAAACCAGCTGAGCTAACGTTCATGGTTCAGGAGCAGTAGCTGGAGGAATCCTAACCGGGAGAATCTGACGCCAATGGTGGTGAAGACAACAACTCCCATGATCCCACGCTGCTTCACCACCTCATCACGGTGCCCTGAGGCTGAACGAGAGGTCGCCCTCAAACCTCAGTAAATTTCAGACAAAGCTTGAAAAACACACCCGCGACAAGAATAAAGTTACCCACAGTCCTAAAAATAAGAGGTCAAAGGTTAACTACAGGACAGCTGTTCTAATTAAAACCCTGAGACACACACAGACGAGTAAAATACAGTCTTACCTCGATCAACAGGCAACACACTAACACCAGCTTTCTGAGCTTCCTCTGCAACATGCTCGTCCTGCTCCGGCATCAAGTGTGTGTGTGTGTGTGTGTGTGTGTGTGTGTGTGTGTGTGTGTGTGTGTGTGTGTGTGTGTGTTTGTCTGTGTATGTGTGTGTGTGTGTGTGTGTGTGTGTGTGTGTGTGTGTGTGTGTGTGTGTTTAATTCACCCTCCCTGACTCACGTACAGCTGCTTTTTCAGACAGTTTCCAGAAAAGTTTGGTTGTGTGTGTCTGCCAAGAACACTCGGCTTTATTTAATGAATGAATGAGACTTTAAATAATAATAATTTTAATCTTTATGTGCAGTTTTTATGTATATTAAGTCCATCCAGAGAGAAGTTAATCACATTTGTGTCCTGACTTTTTGAGTAATGTGATTTCCTCTGTGAGAATTAGCCGAAGCTCCCAAGGTGTTTGTTAATGGTTTGTTTTATCTCTACTAATGGATCTGCTTCTAATTCACTACATTAACCTGATAACAGGCAAGAAGAAGCTCATCAGTCCCAGTAGCTCCATAAAACACAAGATAAACAGAGTTAAAACAATGTTGGTAGGATAATATCTACATTAATAACATTCCAGTAAATACTACAGTTATAAATCTCTTTATCTGAGATGTTTTTTGGTGCCGTGTAAATGTTTGCTCTGGTCGATGGGAGGCTCGGGATAAAATCAGCCAAACCCAAATGAGCAGTGTGAGTGTGTTGTGGTTTGGTTTTACCATAAGGCATGGTCTGACCTTTCACAGAGAGAGAAGTTCTGTGGCAGCACATACCGAGTAATAATACGTATTATTGTGTTCAACCAGCGACCGAAGATATCTGATACTGAATATTCTGTGCAAACATTACATTTATAATCAGTTTGACACTTTGGTCCAGACTGAAATATTTCGATAATTTCTGGATTGATTGTGGGGATTTTTGGTGGTCCGTGCAGTGCCTGAAAGGGTTTTGTCCTTATGAGTTTCCAGCTCTGGTGAGCTCTGCCATACCCACCACTGAGGTCTGGATCTGGTGTACGTTTTCCGAGGAGTGTACAAAAAGTCGTGAAATATTTTGGCTGAAAATAATTAAAAGGGATGTCCCCAAACGCCCCTGGCGAGTTCCGTTTTTGGACCTCAGTTTTTCTAAAGCTGTGCGTACAGTAATGCTCCTAACGGCCCAATGTGTCCTTAGAATTAGGGTTATGTTGGGTTTTTGGTCCATTTCAGGCTCTGTGTTCATGGTTTCCAGAGGATGAATCATAATAACTTTGGTCATCCCCAACATTTTTCATACAGCACCATCATCTGGTTGAATTTGGAATCCGTCCAACACATTGTTTTATGACCAAATCACAAGGTAGCCCCGCCCTAAAGCATACCCTGCTTTATGGTCTGTTTTACTCTAAATGGGACCATCAGTTACTAAATGAACATCATGCTGTATGGAAGAAGACTGAAACTAGAGACTGAGACCAGAAACTCATCAGGAAACTGTTTACTGAGCTCATACATCAACTTCATAAGACTCAATACTATCAGACTCTATTGCAGCCAGTGGAGTCGCCCCCTGCTGGCTGTTAGAAAGAATTCAGGTTTAAAACATTTAATTTATTTCATTCTTTCAGTCTGTAAGCTGTTATTTTGTTTTTACTCACATTAATATCAACAAAATCAGCTTCATGTGCAGCTAATTCAGTTCTGTGTGTTTGTAATAAGGTTTAATATGACTGAGCCTATAGCGCCTGTATGCTGCCGTCACACACATTAGAAATAAAAAACATGCTGAAACCTTATATTACAGTATGTTCTGTAGAGCAGCAACCGGGCCGACTGCTGAGTTTATGTGCTCGTAAAATGGATCAGAGTTTCACTCATGTTGACAGCGGGTGGTCTCTCATATCGCCTCTTCATGAGCCAACAACTGCAAGCTATTACTGAGCAGAGACAATTAAAAAGTGTAAGTAGTGTACCTTCTGTTTTCAGCTACTTCAACTACACACAGGGTCCAACATCTCTACCACTGTGTGTCGGTGTAAGAGCCCACCCAGCGGCAGAAACAGGCCGAAAGATATCAGCAAAGCAGGGTGAGCTGCAGGGTGAAATCTACGCTACATCTGCACCAAATCAAGCCTAACACACACACACACACACACACAGCACTGGGAACAACCAGTGGACGAGCTGGGAGATTTTTAGACAGTCAGGCTCTAATTTAAAACCAGGGAGGGACCAAAAATAAATACGGCACATCTGGGGCAGCCAAACCGCGATCCTGTCCTTTAAAATCCTTTAGAGATCCAAAACACACACAGATAAGGAGGCGTGTTGTCCCCGAACCGGACTGTGTGACACCGAAGGAGAACTGGGATTAGCAGAAAGTGTGTAATGTTTAATGTCAGTAATGTTTGTTAAAGGGGAGACTTATAGAACCTGTTTTCAGTCAGATATCTTGAGGTCAGAGGTCATGGGATCCCTTTTAAAATAGTGCCACCAGTTTTTCCATCACCAAACTTTAGCCTAGATTTGGTGCGTTATTTAAGATACTGTAGTTCCCGTTCAAGAAAGTTCAAGTTCAAGAAAATAAAGTTACATAAACCCAAAAACCACATTTTCAATATTCCTGTTTTCAATGTAATCATTAAGTGCTGTGAATGGGACAGTTAAACAGGGGAATAATATAACTGAGGATGTGATCTTAAAGGGTTAAAATCTGGACTTTAAAACACATCGCTACAGCTTCTGGGAGACAGTAACGTTGGCAGCCGGCGTCAGAACAGAAGAAGTTACCATAACACCTGAAAGTGGGGGGACGAAAAGTCTCGCTGTCCCCAATGAGAGCCACACCCGACACACACACACACACACACACACACACACACACACACACACACACACACACACACACACACACAGGTCACTGGTGTTAATCTACCATCCAGTCAGTTTGGCTCAGGTCCAGTCGGGTTAAACATTACTGACATTCCTGTGAGCAGCTCCCACCTACAGTAACATGGAGACTGTAACTAAATGAACAGCAGGGACGTTAAAAGAGCTAAACTTTCCCATGACACCAAAATATGGCAAATATTCTACATAATCCATCAACAAAGCACATTTACAAGAGCTGTGATCTGTTTGGCAATTCCAGATAAAGATTTAAAGTTCCTTTACGGCCTGAAAATGACCTTAAAACTCTGATTCCAACATCTCAGAAAGTAATCTACGAACACATAAATGATTTAAATAATACAGATACCCTTCACCTCCATTAGTGTATATAAATATATATATAAATATATAATCTCAGAGACATACAGTATTTATTAAAACCTCTGCAGATAAAACCAAAATGTTCTGCATGGTGAGGTGTTTTAATTATATCCCTTAAAGCTTTTTCTTTAATTCATTTTAAGTCTTACTAAAAACTTCTGATTACTATTTTATTTGGACACAATAGCAAAATAAGAATCCATCCTTTAAGTAAAATGTCCTGTACTGTAAAGTTTTAGAGACACTTTGAACAATAAAAATATAAAGAAAAGTAAAGTGAGGAAGGTTATAAATGAGATAAATGTTAAACTATGAGTTGAGTAAGATATATGTGTATAGGGAGGTTGTGGTAGAGGAATGTGGTCTGGTGAGATGGATGATCTGTGGTAGTTATACATTACATACATTCCTGAGCAGGTCCTCCAAATAAAGCCGAGAGCAAACACACGCCGACTTATTTCAGGTTTTATCCCACAGATTTGACCTAAAGGTACTGAATTATTCTGGATAAATTCATTTGTTCATCGTGCTGTGTGTTCCTCGGTTGCAATGTTTTTAATTAATTCCTGTTTTTTTTAAAGAGACATGCATTTGAGTTTCATAGAAGGGTTTTAGTCTCCTGTAATGTCTATTTTTACTCCCTGACAGGAACATGTGGCGTGGGAAACTCTGTTGTGTACCTGCAGCTGAAGGTCTGGTTAAACATTAATCCAGTTTTAAAGCAGGACCAGGTTCAAACAGACTTTAATGATGTCTCCATGTAACCTGGGTGACGGGACAGTAATGGGATAAAGCAACATCAAAGCAGCACATTCAGATGAAGTAAAGATATAAAGATTAATTAAATCTCACCACCAAATGACATCCACGTCTCTGTAACTTTAAAATCATGTTTTTTACCTTATTTAATGATGATTTAGCTTAAAGATTAAAGTAAGTTAACAGTTATTAGTTTAGTTAATATGGATGTTTTCTTTACTTTTGGAGGATGATAAAACAGCACCAGTGAAATGAATGCATTAAACTTTGGTTTCTAACGTGAGCTGTAAACGTTAGCATGCTAACTGGTTTTGTGGTAGCCTTTTTTTTTCTTGTAGCTTTAAAAGTGAAAAAACAAACAATAAAAGATAAATTTAACTTCGTCTTGCTGGTCCCGGTATATAAGCTGTTAACTTTAACCTCTCAGTCTTTTAGCACAATATCATGCCGCCTAGCCAAGTTTTTATTGTTCTCATCATTAAACATTGTTCTCATATTTTAAAACTACTGGAAACATTAAAGACAACTCTTTCAACCAACTCATGAAGTTACTGCAGCTTAAGGAGCTGGCTGGGAACAACTTATTCAGAAATACATATACAGCAACAGTGAGTAAGGAGACATATTCTAGACACTGGAAGTCAAATCTGGCATAATGAGAAGCATTAGTTCATAAAAATCATTCTATTTATGGCAGGAAAGAGATTTTCCATCGTCTTTTTATCAGTTTTATCCAGTAAATGTTGTGTAAAATAACTATTAAACAGGCTATAAGTTGTTGTTGACGTTCAAATGAATACTACATGTATTATTTAATATGACCTCATTATATAGACAGACTTTCTCTCAGCACCCTATACGTAAAGTATGTACAGAATCTATGAACCGGTGTGTATGTAAGTATAAATAAAGGGGTGAGGTTTTGGCTTCAGAGGGAGGGGATGGAGGGTGAGCCGTCACGCTATGTGAGAGGTTAGGGGAAGGGCACTGAAGAATTAAGGTCAAAGGTCAAAGAATGTGTCATATTTAGAAAACCCAAGAATGACAGAGCGAGCCGGAGAGCGGGAATTCCCCCTCGGGCTCCCATGACCTCACCAACAGAAATACCTGTGCAGGTAAGTGTGTGTTACTGAGAGAGGGAACTTCAGAGGCTTTGTTGACGTACAAGTTGTTTCTGCACACTAACACGGACGTGTCACTTTTCTGCAGGTCGGTGAGTGAATACTCTCTAATTTAAAGGTGGTAGGAGGGGAGGGAGGGGAGGAGGAGGTAGTGGAGGTGGAGGAGGTGGAGGAGGTAGTGGAGGTGGAGGGAGTGGCGGAGGTAGTGGAGGGAGTGGAGGGAGTGGAGGGATTAGAGGAGGTAGTGGAGGGAGTGGAGGGAGTGGAGGTGGAGGGAGTGGAGGAGGAGGTAGTGGAGGTGGAGGAGGTAGTGGAGGGAGGTGGAGGAGGTGGAGGAAGTAGTGGAGGAGGGAGGAGGTAGTGGAGGAGGTAGTGGAGGGATGGAGGAGATGGAGGAGGTAGTGGAGGTGGAGGAGGTAGTGGAGGAGGTAGTGGAGTGTGGGGAGGTGGAGGAGGTAGTGAGGTAGTGGAGGTAGTGGAGGTGGTGGAGGTGGAGGAGGTAGTGGAGGAGGTAGTGGAGGTAGTGGAGGTGGAGGTAGTGGAGGAGGTAGTGGAGGTAGTGGAGGTGGAGGAGGTGGAGGAGGTAGTGGGGAGGTAGTGGAGGAGGTAGTGGAGGAGGTGGAGTGGAGGTGGAGGAGGTAGAGGAGGGAGTGGAGGAGGTAGTGGAGGTGGAGGAGGTAGTGGAGGAGGTAGTGGAGGTGGAGGAGGTAGAGGAGGTGGAGGAGGGAGGTGGAGGAGGTGGAGGAGGTGGAGGAGGTAGTGGAGGGAGGGAGTGGAGGTAGTGGGGGGAGGTGGAGGAGGTGGAGGAGGTAGTGGAGGTAGTGGAGGTGGAGGAGGTGGAGGTAGTGGAGGAGGTAGTGGAGGTAGTGGAGGTGGAGGAGGTGGAGGGGTGGAGGAGGTGGAGGAGGTAGTGGAGGTAGTGGAGGTGGAGGAGGTGGAGGAGGTAGTGGAGGTGAGTGGAGGGGTGGAGGTGGAGGAGGTAGTGGAGGTAGTGGAGGGGGAGGTGGAGGAGGTGGAGGAGGTAGAGGAGGTAGTGGAGGTGGAGGAGGTGGAGGAGGTGGAGGGAGTGTGTTTAAAACCGAGTTTAATCATGAGAACCAGCAGTTTCTCTCAGTGGATGTGAGTTTAACAGCAACCAGTTAGATTTCCTGTTCGAGGTGTTTCACTGATATTTTGTTTTTTGAGTTCAATGAACTTATTAAAGTCAGTGAGTGTTTCAGTTGTTTGAGTTAGCATGCTAACATTTGTTAATTAAGTATAGCTGAGAATTATGGGAATTTTAGTAGTTTTGCAGGTTTTTGATCAAAAGACAAATTAAAACCTGCAAAATAAAAAGTCAAAGCATCAAAGTTATTAGGATTTATCCTTTAATATCTGTTTGAGGAAACTGATTGTTTATGAACAGTTACCTCCAACAAGCATGGGGAAATATTTCATTTCAGTACAATTTATCAGAATAAAGTAAAACTAACTCAAATGTATTTTTATATCGTTGAATTCACTCTTTTCTTCCACTTTTGTAATGACATAAAGTCAACTTAAAGAAAATAAGTCAGTGGAACAAACTGGGTGACTACATTTTCTGGAGGATTAAGTTACGTCTGCTGTTGTTAAGATATAAACTGTTTTACAGTGCAGAAATATTGTCTCACATCAGGAAGATTGATCCACGATCCGACTGTGATCTGGAAATACTCAGACTAACAATATACAGAGAATAAAGCCTGGAGCCGTAACCATCACACACACACGCGTTGTGATGCTAAGCAGAAGCAGATTCACTGCTTAAGGAAACAGATAGCAGCACTGTGGTCGTCCTGTAACACCTGTGAGGATGACTGTGTGTGTGTGTGTGTGTGTGTGTGTGTGTGTTACAGGTGTTAAATATCCAACCTCAGGCTCTTTGAGTGAGTTGTAGTTTCTGTGGATTTCACATCATCAGTGTGTATTCGTGCCTGTGTGTGTAAGTGTGTCCCAGCATCCTGTGTTTCCACCTGGAGGCCCGACTGTTTCATCCTGACAGACACAACAGTGAGCGGCCCGTGATCAAAGGGCGGAGGAATGGCGTCAGAGGATCACACGCAGCCGCGCTGTATCACATAATCACACACAGACAGCGAGAGGAGGGATGCAGCCCCGTAGGGTTGCACTGCAGCTGGGGGAGCACAATTACACGGGTATCACTGGCGCCAGGACAACCCCAACGTTTGTCCGCCTTCCTCCAGGTGTCATGGGTAATTCTTCAACTCTGTGCGCACCAATACGCCGACATTACAGAGGCATTAAAGCTGCAGTGAAGATGCTATCACACGAAACTAGAAGCACTAAATATTTGATCAACTGTTCACAAACATGTTCAACTGTTGGATGAGCTGCTATAAACTCAGATATTCTATATATTATATAGGTCCGTTTTAATTTATCTTCTGATCAACAAACCTGCAAAACTACTGAACTTCCCAGAAATGTCAGCATGCTAACTCAAACAACTGAAACATCGACTTTAATTAAATTCGTTTTTGTCAACTGTCTCCATGAAACTGTCGCAGTTAGTTCGTAATGTAAAGGTGATCTAACTTAATGAACTAGTATTATAGTAACACAATGATACACAAAAATAATCATTTCTGATCTGTTTGTGTAAAACGAGTGATTTGGATGAATATTGATCCTGTTTTATTTTTATCATACAGGTTTAATAAGCTTCTCTTTTGTTCCCTGTCACTGTCCTTTGAGCTGTCTGGTTGATTGAACTGTTTATCAGAGACTGAGGCTCTGTGACTACAGATTGTGTTCAGGTCTTCAAAGTTTAAATCTTAAATAATAATCGAAACTTTAAAAATAAGACTTTCATTTAGTTTTCTTCACAGAAGTGCTGAGGTTTTCCCCCAGGTTGGGAACCACTGCACTGAACCAACACGGTAAACATTATACCTGGTTAGTATCTGCAGCCTCACTCTCGTTCTCTATCTAACTTTTGCTTGTGCTTTTTATTTCAGTGGCTATCACAAATGGTTTGGCGTGTCTGCTGTGAGAATTAGTTCCTCTCAGAAGAGTTAAATGATCTTTAGCAGCTCGCTATAAATAAGGACAGTGAGAATGAAAGTACAGCAGCTTGTAAAGTGACTCTTGTGATAAGCAAGCTTAGACAAACAACAAAGAGACCAACTCTGTGCTCATATCAAGCCCCTGCATGCACAGTACAGTCTGCAGGAAATGTGTAGAAAGGAAGGATGTAAAAAAACTGAAGGTTAAAGAAACCAAACTGAGTAAATCCACCGGCAGGGAGGTGGCGCAGGTTCAACTCCACTCACCAACATTTAAAGCTGACATGAATGTTTAAATCCAGCTCAAAGTGCACGTTACAGCAAGTATGTCGAGCCTGATGGGAGTTTTATGAGCCGGGGGTCATTTGGAGGAAATTGCCCTTTCATAAAAACATAATATTTCTTTTCTCTGAATACTGAATTGAATCACTTAAAGACTAACAGGATAAAGGGAAGCAGCTGGCCCCAACTCGCACAGTCCAACTGTTTTGCAGCAGCACAATAACACAACTGTGAGAGATATAGAAACGCCAGCCAAACACACACACACACACACACACACACACACACACACACACACACACACACACACACACACACACACACACACACGGTTTAATTCAATTCAAACAGATTTATTGGCATGATAAGAGTTTCTAACCCTCCCTCCCTCTCGCGGTCTCTGCCTCATACACACACTGTAGCTGAACTCAGTTTTAAATAATAATCTTCTATCAAACTTTTAATATGAATAAATATGAAATCTTAGACAGACGAGCTGCTCGTTGTTGTCTTTGTGTGTCGTTTCAGTCTGAGGTCTGTCAGCGTGCACGCTGTTTCCGTGTGTTTTATTTTGCTGACGGTGAAGCCAGTGTGCCGCTGCTCTACTTATACTGTATGAATGGTGAATGTGTGTCATTTACATTGAGCGCTCACCCGCCCTGGACGGTTAGGGTTGGCTGAGATTGTTCTCCTGGATAAGGACAGGATCCGAGATAAGACTGAGCAAACATACACTATACACACACACGCAGAGAGGCTGCAGCGTCCCACCCTGATCCAGATCTCTGTTTTCCTCTGAACCTCCACAAACTCAGCAGAAAAATTACTTAGAATTTGCTTTTACAGACTTCAGTTTACCTCTTGATACATTTCTCCTGACTCCTGCACACACACAAAATCCAACTGTTTCATTTTGTGATGAAGTGCATGCTGCAAGACTGCCTCTTGGATGCCCCTATAGTTGTTTAAATGTGATACAATTCCCTCTACGGTTCCCCAGTTTGCAAGAAATTTGATAAAGTCCTTCCAGGGTAGAAGATGTGATAAAGTTTCTCTAATGGAATGGCCCCCAAGTAGCAGTAAACTGTAATAAAGTGCTTTATATGGTGCCCTTCCAGTAGAGAAGCATGCTAAAGTGCACATTAGAGTGCCCTTGTAGTGGATAAAACATGATATAGTTCCCTTTAGGTGGCAGTTCCAGTGGAGAAAGCGTGTTATAGTGAGTCTGCAGTGATTTCTATTTGAGTTTGTGTTCATGCATCAGTGAATTGAGCAGGATATATTATCGTATATTTATATTTATCGTATTTTTCTTATTAGTATTATATACAAAAATTATTTTACAAAGGCAACTAAAATTGTGCAATATATATTACCTACGGGTTTTTTTCATATTTGGATATCTATTTTTTTGACTGTACCTACTGCCTCTCCTTTATTCCTGTTGTGCTATGTGCCATTGTAACCAAATTTCATTTTGATGCAAATCTAAATGACAAATAAAGTCTGTCTAAGTCTAAGGATATAGTGGCAGGAATTATTTGTATATATTGGCTGGTTATTGACTAAATCTTCAGGTATTCAAAAAATAAAAGACATGATAAACAGTAAAAATACAAATGTGACTCATTAACCCATCAAACAATAAATGAAACACAACAGAAACCTTCACTGAGTCCCACAAAGACTCCTCAGAGACGGCGTGGGGCTCAGCTGGCGTTCGCTGTAACTCAGCCATAAAACATGTTAGCTGCACCACTGGCCATGTTGGGACACGCCAGGAGCCAAAAATGATGGAAATCAATGGGACTCGTCTGTTGTTGGGTCTCTAATCCGTCTGCTGGTGTCCTGTTTCTGCAACAGGCAGCTGATGATGGGGGAGCTTTGTCTGTCAGACCTGCATCTGACCGAGGAGTTAATCCTTCACAATCCACAAAGATTACAGTGTTTTTTCTGGCTGCTATAATTCATCTCTCAGTTCACCCTCTGCTGTCTTTGAGTCTCTTTGTCTCAGTCTCTTTGTCGGAGATGGTTAAACTGAGGTTTTATGGAGGTTTTGTGAGCGTTATGTATCTCTGAGTAAAGAAGCTGTAAATGTTCACAGCTTTGTTTTGTTTCAGATCTCTGTCTGTAGTTGTGAGGCTGTGATCTTTATGGTTCTCTGATCCTCATAAACGCTGCTCCTCTCTGCAGCCGGACTCTGTCTCATCTGTTATTATCATATAACTTTTGTTTTCTTTGCAACATTTGTTTTTAATCTTCACAACGAATGAAGAGACTGTCTGATGTATTTTTCCTCTTTCTACACTGTTTTCTTTCTTAGTGGTTTTAAAGTTGTTGCACACTGACACCTTTAATATATTTTGATCTCAGCTGATTCCCAAACGTCATTACAGTTATATGAAACCATGTATTTATGGTTAAAAATATTTATCTGGCCTATGTGGTATTTTATTCATAATAATAATAACTTTATTTGGACTGCACTTATCTAAACAAGGTTACACGGTATAAAGAGAATAAAGTCAGGCATCACAGAAGGCTTACCTACAAAGATGTTTAAAGCAATGATTTAAAACCAGGTGATGTACTGACAAGCCTGATCTCCTCAGGCATGAATTCCAGAGCTTAGGGGCCCGATGGGAAAAGCCTGGTCACCCTTAGTCACCGGCTGCGACCTCGGGATAACTAAAGGTAGAGGATCTCAGTTTAACTTGGATAACTGGGGGTCTAGAGCACATTGGGCCTTAAACATTATTAAAACAATCTTAAAATCAACCCTGAACACTAAAGAAGGGAGGTGAGATTTGGGGTGATCTACAATTAGCTGCAGCTAGCTGAGTAGCTCAGGAGGTGAGAAGACAAAAGCAAGAATAAACTTTTCCAAGTTAGGAAAGAAAAAGCTCATTTAATTTTGGTAAGTGGACCAATAAACGGTTGTAGTTTGATACTACGTGATCCGAACCAAAGATTATTGTCTGAGTTTACCGGCAGAAAGTTACAAGTCGTCCACAGCTAGCATTATCAGGCTTAAAGGACAAGTAGATTTGTCTATCGTCAGCATAGCAGTGACATTATCATTATCAATCATGTCATTGATTGACGTTTCCGATATAAAGGGGACCAAGAATCGATCCCTGTGGCACTCCGCACATGAATATTCACTTTTATTTTATCTCTCTTTTGGTCTTCATCAACTCCTGAAGAAAATATGTGCTTTACCTGCTAAATGCTTCACTCTCTTCACCAGTCTGTCTGCGCTATAGTCAGGTGGTTTAAAGTTATTTTTTTTAGACCATTTTCACTTAAAACAGCTGCTGACGGTTGAGAGCTGTGAGAGTTGTCTAAAACCAAAACAATGAGATGAAAGACACTAAAAAAGCTCCATACAGATGAGTTGGTGATAATTATCTGTGGTCTTGTAACTCCTGTGACCCCTCTCACAGCTCACATCATCATTTAATTAATTATTCATATTAAAATACAGATTAGTGCATCTTTAAAATAGTTTTGTGAGCTTGGCCTGATGTTTGTTTTGGCAGAATAGTTACAAATGCTCCAGGACTTTAATGGTTTAATGAACCTGTTGTAAGCATCTTAAAATACAACATGAGTGCAAACAGATGAATTATTCTATAACAAATTAAAACCTGTGATTAGGATTCGACTCTGCGTGTGTGTATCTCCCTGTTCACCGATTTCTTTCTGCAAAACTGACATTTTTCCTTTTATGTAAACAAGTTTTATCTCAACAAGTCTGATTTCTTCCCAGACTCTTCCTCCATTTCCCGCCCTCTGTTTGGCAGGTGAGCCTGTCTGTTTGTATTTTCCTTTAACACAATAAGCAGCTGATTAGAGGATGGGAGGAAGGGGAAGATTAAGGGAGATACACGAAGAGGAAGAGAGGTACGATAAGCAGATGGTGATGATGTTTGTTTACAGGAAGGATGGTATGAAGCTAGATGTTCGATAGTGAGCAGAGGGGACGGTTGAGGGACAGTTATCAGGGATTATTTTAATGTCTTTTATGGTCTGAAGGTTTATTCGAACGAGAGCTGATTGTTTTACTGATTCAGAATCAGCTAACGGGTCGATCACACAGAGACACGGCGCTCTCCTCTTGCACTGTGCGTCATGGTTTTCTCGCCGTATTTAGACACTTGGCCCAGACAGCCAATGAAATCAAGCAAGAGGCGGGCTTTACTGCTTTATCACTTGGTTCTTCTTCAAATCGTCTTCAGAGCGTCTTCAGAGCGTCTTGCCTGCCAAAATTAATGACTTTATGTCTTTTCTCTATGTTCAAAATACAAAAAACTGTGTGTTTCTCTACTTCAAATCTCCTCTGACTTCCTGTCTGGTGCCACAATGTTGTTGTAGCGTGAATCCGGAGTCTGTGCAGGGTATTTTATTTTGAAAATCGACCGGATTCTCTATATCGTTCCTGTGTGTGACTTCCTGCCAGTGCGATGCGCTCTGTGCTGCTTGAGGCAGGTGGGTCGAGGCTTCTGTCCAAAATAGATGTTTCTGGTGGGATCACCGGCGCCCCCCGGTGGATTTTGGCTTTAATAACTAATAATTTTGAGGATTTGTCTTCATTTAAAGGTTCAGTGTGTAGAATTTCGTGGCATCCATCACTTTACCCTCCTCTTCCAAGTGTGAAGGAAAAACTACGGTGGCCTTGAAATGCACGAAAAACACGAACTACTGTAGAAACTTGGCAGTCCAACATGGCGGACTCCGCCAGAAGAGGACCCGTAAATAAAAAGGTCTCATTGTAAGGTAATGAGAACACAATAATTCCTATATCCAGGTGATTATATACTAATGAAAACACACCTATGAATATTATATTTCTGACAATAGATCCTCCACAATGTGACACACTGGAGCTTTAAATTAGCCGGATCATGTTCAATGCTCTGATTTGTTCTAGAAAGACAGACACAACATCCCTTTCAGTGCAACCTTATAATGACAGGTGACATAACAGAGACATAAAAACAACAGGGGTCAAAAGTACAAAGTCAAACCATTAAGTGAGACTTCAGATAACAGCCACACTCTACAGAAAGCTCTAATCCTGGAAGACTGATGTAAGAGAGAGAAACCAGAGAGGGAAGAGTTGTTCCCACACTGGAATATGTTTTCTCAGGTTTTACAGCAGTTTTCCTTCCTGATGTTGTTGGTTGTGTGTTTGTGAGTCTTTACTGCGACGTAACGCCACCCGGGGCCAAACCCCGCCAACGGCTGTTAATGAGTGACCATAAAAACCTCAGAGGGAAAACACATTAACATTCCTGCTTCTTTTAAACCTACTTCTCTGACACTTTACTTTTCCTGACGTTATCTTGCTCTCATTCAAACCCTGAAAAAACTATATTTTAAGTAATATCTGCACGTTGATCAATGTTGTCTCCATTAATTCTGACCTCTGACCTTTGATTGAGCTGATGTCAGAGATATAAACACCTACAGGAAGTGCATTTTATAGGAAGGAGGTATAAAGAGTTGCTACTCTGTCCACAATACATTTATTGATTAACATTCATTCCTGTTCAGGTTTCCGATCAATGCTAACAGCGCATACAAACACACTAAGTGTTGCATAAACCTCGCTCTCTGTACAAGTGAAAGTGAAACTATGTACGAAGAAATAAGTCTTCTTAGTGATAACCGAGCTTGATTTAACACACCCAGGGGTTTTCCTGCATTAGCTCCTATGGCTCATAATGTCAGCAAAGATTAGAAACCTTAATGACTCTTTTTTACTCCTAACAATACTAAAGTAACACAATCCCACTTTCACATGAATACAATAGCTATATGTTAAACAAATGCAAACATTAGCACATTAGAATGATAATAAGTCCATTATTCTTCATTAAGAGTCAGTTTGGACTTCATATGTTGTAGTTGATGTAAAAATGGATGAAAATAGAAATAAATAGATTTATTGTCCATTTTTAGGGATACACTGTTAATATAATTATTTGACTATTTTATTGTTATTATTATAATTGTGAACTTTTCTGTCCTGGTGTGTCGACGAGGTGTCAGCCGGCTCTGACCCGGCTCTGTTAATGAGCGCCGGGTCCATTAGAGCCGAAGAGAAACCACATTCCTCTCTGTCCCTCTGTATTCTCCCTCCTACCGTCGTCTTTGTCTCCCTCCGACCTGTGTTTGTCTTTCCCAGCAGACAGGAAGTGGACCCCATTATTCCCCCTCTCTCTCTCTCTCTCTCTCTCTCTCTCTCTCTCTCTCTCTCTCTCTGTCAATCATTTACTGCCTCTCCCTTTAACCAGACCAATCACAGGAGAGGAGGATGAGCTCATACTGTACCACTGTACCACTGTACCACTGTACCACTGCCAGTTTATCATTAACATCACTGTTATATCTGTGAGTTATAACAACAGCAACTACAACCTCCTGTATGTTGGTCAAAGGAGAAAAAGTCTGTTTTTACCTAAATGATTGATCAGGTGATTGATCAGGTGATTGATCAGGTGATTGATCAGGTAACTACACTGTTGTTTTCTTCACAATAAAATAAGACAGTAAAGGAAAGTCTGATCTAACTGCTACAACTCACATAAATAGTTGATTTAACTTCAACCTCTTTAACAATTTCATATTTATGTTAATAAAAGTGATGTATAATTTATCTGGCTATATATTTTCAATCAATTAAAACTGAACTGACATTTGTATTGAAGAGTGAAATAAATGACCTAAAAACCGTGTCACAAGAAGGTTACAGGGATAGTTTATGTTAAATATATTCTTATTTTTTCTGGCTTTTCTCAAATTTTAGTTCTTTGTTCTTGAGAAATATTAATATATTAATATGAGTTAATATTTTAACTCAGGATTTTAGTCATTGGACGTCTGGATCTTAACTTATCAGAGAAACAAGCTGAGCTAACGTTAGCAGCAGCTCGGCTCGCAGCCCCTCCGGGACGTCCTTTGTCTGTCCAACAGCGTGGGAGAAGCAGTGATTGTTAAGGTGGAACTGCTTTATTCAGTGTGTTTAAGGTGGAACTGCTTTATTCAGTGTGTTTAGTGGTTTTAATCAGCGGGTCTGTTTGTGTTGGAGAGGAGGAGACCTCTGTGGATCATTGGGCTCCCGGTAGAAACCTCCTGAACCATGAACACTGAAGGAATCCTAACCGGGAGAAGCTGACTGCAGCTGCAGAAGACGGCCGGCTGTTACTGTACATACAGGTTATATCAGGTTTAAGAGTCCTTAAGTTTCACAAGCTGCAGATTCAGGACAGCTGATTGAATTGAGCTGTGATGATGTTAGTCAGTCAGCAGTTAAATAAAGAGTCTGAGCTTCGGCTCTGTAACAAGGTTTGAGGGTCCAGATTGACGTCAAACTTTAAATGTTGTCTCTGTTCTGTCTCTGTTGGGTTGTTATCAGTGATTTATCTATTATATAGTTAATTCAATAAGCAGAGAGCTTTCCCTGGCAGTCAGTGTGGTTAATGAGAGGCTGATTGTAGTGATAGTACAGTGTCACTGACAGGAGGACTCCCCTGCACTGCTCTTACATATGAAACACCTCTGAGCTTTGGCCGGCTGCCCTGAGAGATCAGCGTCTCTGTGATAACTGACCGCTGTGTGAGAGTGTAAATCAGTTATTTAAAGCGTTACACCTTTAATGTCTGTCGTAATAACAGCTCAATTATTCTCTGAGTCAGCTGGGACATTATGTACACTGTGAGAGGTTAAAACAGATTCTTGATCAAGCAGCTTTTACTAGTGACATTAAGTTAGTTTTATAAGTTTGTAGAAATGACCAAGAATGTTATTTTAACTTAATAAAATTCTTAGTTTTGCTTCAAATTTAAGATGTAATCAGTGATCTAGTTTTACAGTGTATATTAGAATAAAGAGTCCAACAAAGTTTGGTACATTTTTCACAGAAAGACTCAAGTTTTTTTTTTTTTTTTTTTTTTTACAGTTTTTATCAATAAAAAGAAATCAGGGGACAAACACAGACTCTAGATTAAAATACTTCGATAATAAAGTGTATAATTAATATTTTACGTCCAGTGTAGTGAAATGTTTCTAATCTTAAATCCTCTCTCAGTGATATAAATGTGGAATAATCACCTCTAATATCTCAGTTTAATCCACCTAATAAAGTCTTTCTTTCTGTCCATCTGGATACAAACAGAGCTACAGCAGGCTGAGGCTCACTGAAGATGACATACTGTTATATATATATATATATATATATATATATATATATATATATATATAATAATAAAGGTTAAAGAGGCTTATTAGTGATATGAGTAGTAAATAATAGAGCGTTACCACGAGCATGGTGTTAATGTTTGAGTGCGACAGTAACTGACAGTTGATGTCTGACTTTAATTAACACAGACAGAAACACACGAGAGCTTATGACTCCCATGTGCACATCATGTTATTATCTCTGACATTCAGGTTCTGGTTCTGGTGGGTCTCTCAACCACAGACCACAGACCGACAGCAGCACAGACAGAACTGTTGACAGAGCCGCACTTTCTGACGCTTCAGCACTTTTGAAATGAGACGCAGAAACCGTTTTAAAAAGTCGGTTTTAAGTTGCAGAAAAGAAGCTGATAGGAGACGAAAATGGGAATATTTTTAAATTCCTGCAGCAGAAATAATATGGACCTCAACGTTCAGCTGGGAGGAGAGCGGGCCCGGTTACTGTCCCAACCCACTAACTGAAGTTTTACAGTATGTTTATCAGTTTGAGAGCAGATTGTAGTCAGATTACAAACTAAATAAAGAAAGAAAGCTTTTCTGTACAAATAGACGGAGACATTAGTCCTGTTTTCCTACTGATCGGCAGCAGATTTAAGGAGCTAGTTGCTGTAAGAGTGGAGCGGGTCGTCCTGCAGCACTGATACACAGTCTGACCCCCCCAGCTGCATCCAGCTGCACCACAGATTTACTTTCATGAAAAATAACTGACACAACCTTAAAAACCCCCACAGCACCGTACTCAGCACTACTCAGCAGAAACTGAGTGAGTGTGATCAGCGCTGGTTTGAAATGTGCTGAGTTAATCCTCCTCGTGTGGGCTGAAAGAGACCACATCACTGCCAGCCAAACCCTGCAGAGGTACTACAGCCGGTGTCACCGCAAAGTCCACCACAGTCTACAGCTAATCATCCACCTGAGAGAAAACAGGACGGGTTCCCAGAGCAGGAATCCTAATATTCTGCTCACTCTTTGACCCTTTCTTCACCCCACTAACATCCCATAAACACACAGTCTATAATATCTGCCACTAGGGGGCCTCCTGGTTGAGATTCCTTCATAAACTGACTGCAATGGTGGTGAAGACAACAACTCCCATGATCCCTCGCTGCTTCACCACCTCATCAAAGTTCATATTTTGTTGTTATTATGATGTGAGAGAGCCTCTAGTGGCAGAAAGTACACAACAATAGTTGGACTGTTCCTTTAAGGGTTTCAGGGAACCGGTTGAAGACAATGACATAAACAATAATGTTCCTGTGTTCACTGTTTGTTTATTAGAAACTCATTCTGGGTTATTTTATTTTATAACATCCTGTAAGTGAAGTAACTGACTGCAGAGACACAGTTGTACATTATTATATTATTATATTATTATTATAATACAGTGTGGTGGTCCGCACAGACACTCTAACAGGAACCAGACCTGCTACACACCCAGCCGTCTTCCAGGAATTACACACACACACACACACACACACACACACACACACACACACACACACACACACACACACACACACACACACACACAAGCCATTCTTGGGGAGTGATGCATTATGGGTGTGGGGTCCAATGTTTTATGGAGGTTCAGTGGGATTTGACACATTAGAGAGAAAACCCAGTGAAACCCAGTTACAGCTCAGACTCAGTATTAAAATTAGTTTCCTAATTTAAATAACGATTTTTCCTTCAGAGACATTTTATATCGTTAATAAATTGACTCATATTTTATAGATATTTCATTGTATAATCAAACAGTGAACTCAGTAACTGCAGGAAGTTTGTGTAAAACCAGAGATTTAGA
>NW_026136713.1:25210723-25223223 GCF_905237075.1 Dicentrarchus labrax | reverse complement strand
CTCTTTTATTATCTTTAACATAGTTTAACAGTTGCTTTTAAAGTCTGAATGTGCAGCAAAAGAAATATTTTACTCTACAAAACCTCCAAATAATATATGTTTTATATTTATTTATTTTATATTTAAAATACTCAGAGAAGTGAACAGAGTTTGGTGACGTCATTGTTATAAACTCTTATTATTATTAACTTATTCATTTCAGTTTGGGACTGTGTGAAATTTATTTATTTATTTATTTATTTATTTATTTATTTATTTATTTATTGTACTTTGCTTACAGGAAGTTGTGATTAGTATTAAAGTTTAACCTGTTACAGAATAAAAGCATCAAACCTAATCAATAATCAATTAGATCAATACACTGTAAAACCAGATGAGTTCATTTAACTGAAACCCCCCCCCTCACCCACCTGCACAGGTGAGACCCTGCTGGAGGATGTAGTCGCAGCACACATCGCACCAGGTGTTCTCTCCCCCAGGCTCGAAGGTGTGACCCTCCCCGGACTCCTCTCTCACCCTGGGGTCCCTCTCTGAGAAGATGGTCCTCACATCGGGGGGTCTGAAGCCCTTCTTCCTGCTCCGCTGTGGCCCCCCACCCTCTGGCTCTCCGTTCCTCCGCTCCTGGCTCCCCTCCGGCTGTCCCCTCTCGCTCCAGGCCGCCTCCAGGCTCTCCAGGCGGGGGGGCAGAGGAGACGGATGCCGCCGGACGGCTCTCACCACCGCGCCCTTGTTGGCTTTAGAGATCCGCATCTTGGCGCCCGGCAGCGGCCAGGTCGCCTCCAGCGGGTCGGTCAGTGTACCGGGGGATTTGTTGACATGAACGGTCCGCACGGTTAACGGAGAGTCATCCGTGACCGAGGAGCGCGTGGGCACGTATTTCCGACCCTGGTGCACGACGTTAAACATTACGCACAGTCCTCAAAGTCCGCGAGGAGCCGGTGGAGGGTAGTGACACAGCGGAGACGTCATTGTTGTCGGTGATGACACCGAGCGATGATCCGTGAGCTGCGGGTGGTTTGTTTGTTGTCGGTGAGCAGGTTGAGGCAGTCTGGGTGTGCAGGGGAACGGGTTGGATCTCATTTCACTGCCGGAGACACCGGAGCGCTCCAGGAAGGAGGACGCGCCAAACTCCGTTTAGAAAAATGCTCATTTAACGATTCTTTTACCGTCAGGCTGCGTCATCACGTGACAAACTAATAACTAATAACTCGATAAATGTAATAGATTGTCCTCTTTAGTTCGGCATGAGTTTCATCACCTACAAGCGCACATATAATAAAATAATAACTTTTATTATTGGGTGGTTTCTTCCTGTGAACATTAAGCCATATCTCAACATTTAGATTTAATTAAAGCAAAGCTGTTAGAGTTCATTATTTATCTGCCGAATCCGTCGAATAAACTCATTTAACAACTTTTTACTTGAGAAATAATTACAAAATTAATTAGAATTTTTAAAAAAGGTGAAATACTTTAAATGATCAAAAATCTAAATGGAGTTCACAACGACTGTTAGTATAATGTAGGTCGTCATTTGACCACACAGCGGCGCTGTTTGAGCAATTAAAGTAAAACCAGGACAACTCTGATTATAATAAAGTATCTTTAATGTCTTTAAATTACAGTTCATCACATTCTTATGACACCAATTAAAAAACACACACACACACACACACACAGACAGACAGAGACACACACACACACACAGACACACACACACACACAGACAGCAGAGACACACACACACACACACAGTGTAACACACAACACCCTTTTTTTTTATAAAAAGTGCAAGTGCTGAAAATACTTTTTATAAAACTACAGAAATAACCTGTTTCAATCTCCCTGAAAAACTACTGATGATGTTTTATGTGTGTGTGAGTGTGAGTGTGAGTGTGTGTGAGTGTGTGTGAGTGTGTGAGTGTGTGAGTGTGTGTGAGTGTGTGTGTGTGTGTGAGTGTGTGTGTGTGAGTGTGTGTGAGTGTGTGTCTCTGAGTGTTCTTCCAGCAGAAGTAGAACCGAGCCTTTAGGTCCAGTAACTGTAGTAATTAATGTTGGAACAGTGTTTTTAAGACTTTGGCACATCAGATAATATTACAATAAAGTTTTCCCATAATGCATCCTGATACTAATGCTGGATCTTTATGTAAACTTTTTGTTCCTCGTAGCCTCGTTTAAAGTCCGCGGGAGCCTGAACGCCTCGCTGAGGGGGGGGCGGCGCTGACCCGATGGAACCGGTTGGCGGCTCTGGAAGGAGACGGTTCACTGGACCTCGTCCTCATCATCACTGTGGAAGGCTTCCTCCTGTGGAGGGCGGGAAACATTAACATTAGTGTGTGTGTGTGTGTGTGTGTGTGTGTGTGTGTGTGTGTGTTACACTGTGTGTGTGTGTTACAGTGTGTGTGTGTTACAGTGTGTGTGTGTGTGTTAAACTGTGTGTGTGTGTGTGTGTTACACTGTGTGTGTGTGTGTGTTACACTGTGTGTGTGTTACAGTGTGTGTGTGTGTGTGTGTGTGTTCCACTTGTGTGTGTGTGTGTTACAGTGTGTGTGTGTGTGTTGTGTTGTGTGTGTGTGTGTGTGTTACACTGTGTGTGTGTGTTACAGTGTGTGTGTGTTACAGTGTGTGTGTGTGTGTTACACTGTGTGTGTGTGTGTGTGTTACACTGTGTGTGTTCCACTGTGTGTGTGTGTGTGTTCCACTGTGTGTGTGTGTGTGTGTTACACTGTGTGTGTGTTACACTTGTGTGTGTGTGTGTGTGTGTGTTACACTGTGTGTGTGTGTTCCACTGTGTGTGTGTGTGTTACACTGTGTGTGTGTTACACTGTGTGTGTGTTGTACGTACGTATCCTCCCTGCTGTTGGACCCAGGGTGAGAAGTACATCTGCAGGTATTTGGCTCCGTGGTCGAGCATGCGGTTCCTGGGCAGAGAGACGGTGGCAGACAGACGGGTGGTGACCTGCAGGAGAAACACAATGATGATGTCACAGTGTGTGGTGGTATTGAATAATGAGGTAATGTGTGTTACAGGTCACAGTTTACAGACAGTAGAGCCTACAGAGCCTCAGTGGGGGGGGGGTAACTGACCTCACAGGTCACAGCGATCTGGGTTTTAGGTGAAGCTTGTGGGCCCCAGAGCGTCGGGTTGGGGGAGCGGAGACCCATCCTCTCCAGGAGTCTGCTTATCAAGTTCTCAAAGAAAGAGAAGTTCAAGAAGAGTTCTCCATCTACAGCCTTCAGATCCTGGAGGACAGACAGACAGACAGACAGACAGACAGACAGACAAAAAAAAAAAAAAAAAAAAAAAAAAAAAAAAACAGGTATTAAACAGACAGACAGACAGAGAGAGAGAGACATCAGACACAGATATTAAACAGCAGACAGACAGAGAGAGACAGACAGACAGACAGACAGACAGACAGACAGACAGACAGAGAGAGAGAGAGAGAGAGAGAGAGAGACAGAGAGACATATCAGACACAGATATTAAACAGACAGACAGACAGAGAGACAGACAGAGAGACAGACAGACAGACAGACAGAGACAGACAGACAGACAGACAGACAGACAGACAGACAGACGTCCTACCTCATTCACCCTGTCTCCAGTCTCTCTCAGCAGCAGGGCGATCACTTTCTCCACATCGTCTAGAACAAAGAACGCCGACAGTCAAACACTGCGTCAGACGCCATTTTATTAGATCATGTGACCAGCTGTGACGAAGATGATGAAGATGATGAAGATGATGAAGATGATGAAGAGCAGTTTGTGTGATAAACATTAAATCTGATCTCACCTTCTGGAGCGTCTGACTCGATCTCTGGAGGACTGAACTTGATTTCATCTGCGAGCTCCGTCAGTCGACTCACCGCCTCCTCTAGCTCCTCCTCCTCCTCCTCCTCTTCATCATCTACACACACACACACACACACACACACACACACACACACACACACACACACACACACACACACACACACACACACACACACACACACACACACACGTTAACAAAGAGAAAGAACAAGTCCATACCAACATCTGAAGCAGCGTTTTCTCAGAAACAGGAAGACCGATGAAGAGCTGATGAAGAACTAATAAAGAGCTGATGAAGAGCTGATGAAGAACTAATAAAGAGCTGATGAAGAGCTGATGAAGAACTAATGAAGAGCTGATGAAGAACTAATGGAGCTGATGAACTAATAAAGAGCTGATGAAGGCTGATGAAGACTGATGAAGAGCTGATGAAGAACTAATAAAGAGCTGATGAAGAGCTGATGAAGAACTAATAAAGAGCTGATGAACTAATAAAGAGCTGATGAAGAACTGATGAAGAGCTGATGAAGAACTGATGAAGAGCTGATGAAGAACTAATGAAGAGCTGATGAAGAA
Organism: Dicentrarchus labrax; assembly: GCF_905237075.1. Classification (NCBI taxonomy): domain Eukaryota; kingdom Metazoa; phylum Chordata; class Actinopteri; family Moronidae; genus Dicentrarchus; species Dicentrarchus labrax. The sequence continues at coordinate 25,218,830 of NW_026136713.1, read as the reverse complement.
CTAATGAAGAGCTGATGAAGAGCTGATGAAGAACTAATAAAGAGCTGATGAACTAATAAAGAGCTGATGAAGAGCTGATGAAGAACTAATGAAGAGCTGATGAAGGCTGATGAGACTAATAAAGAGCTGATGAACTAATAAAGAGCTGATGAAGAGCTGATGAAGAACTAATGAAGAGCTGATGAAGAGCTGATGAAGAACTAATAAAGAGCTGATGAACTAATAAAGAGCTGATGAAGAGCTGATGAAGAACTAATGAAGAGCTGATGAAGAGCTGATGAAGATACTTTAGCTCTGATTTCTTTCCCTAACATTTGTTGGACTGTAAACAATTATTGATTAATCTGATCAATATTATAAGTAATTAAATAATAACCCCCCCCATTAACACTGACCTCCAGCGAGACAGCGGTTGTAGGCGGCGGGTTTGTTCTCGGGGATTCTGGGTAAATCTTCGTCTTCAGTCTGAGGTTTGATACACCGGAGGATCAACGCCAGACGTTTCAACCCCCTCGTCCTCTTCTTCCTCTTCTCCTCCTCCTCCTCAGTCTGAGGGGGGGGGGGTTTCTGGTCATGAATGTCGCCATTTTGTGCCACCAGGTCGTTGGGGGGTGCCGGGTCAGCGACCTTCAGCGGGCGCCTCCTCTTAGCGTACGCCCGGAGCAGTCTGAGCTCCGGCGTGTTCTCGGGGTCCGAGCTGGATCTGGTCTCAGGGTCGGTTCTGCTGCTGCTGGGGAGGTCGCCGCGGTTGGGGAGGTCGCCGCGGTTGGGGAGGGGGTCGTGGATCTCCACCTGACCGTTGGCCATGTTGGTTTACTGTCGGTGAGAAAGACCAGAATCAGAATCAGGATCAGGATCAGAATCAGAATCAAGATCAGTTTGTGTTAATGAAGTTGAAGCTGCTCTTCTATCTGACACTGAATCAATAATCTATAAATCAATATATTTTAGGCCTCGAACAGTCTGAGGAGGTTGTGATGCGTTCGAGGAACCTTTCTGAGGGTGTTTTTAATTCCACTGTATCAGTTTATTATCACTTCATGTGTTAATGTCGCCCTCTGCTGGAAACCAACAGAAAGCATCAGGATCATGTTGAGGCATGTTCCAACAGAGAACCAACAGAACCAACACAGAACCAACAGAACCAACAGAACCAACACAGAACCAACAGAACCAGGATCAGTTAGTTACCTGACACTTAATCTGAGTATCACTAAAATAAAGTAACTTATTACTAACTCATTACTTTAGGATTAACCTGAACATCAAATATGCAAATAAAGACAAGAGAACAGAGATAAAGAACATAATAATATTATTATTAATAATATTATTATTAATATATATATTTGTTATAATAATAATAATAATAATAATAATAATAATAATAATAATATTGTTAATAATAATAATAATAATATTAATAATAATAATAATATTGTTAATAATAATAATAATAATATTGTTAATAATAATAATAATAATATTGTTAATAATAATAATAATATAACCTTCCACACTGTTTCTTTAAAGAAATTGATTTTTAAATTAAACTCATCCAGCTTTAACAGATTCATTACTTTTTGTTGTATCCTGATTACTAACTCAAGTTACATGTAATCAGTTACTCCCCGAGGCTGATAATAAACAGCTGTTACTGTAAACAAACAAACAAACAAATGTAGATAATTAACTGTTGTAATAATCCATAAAATATATACTTAAAGCCAATTTATCCTCCCTACAGAGCTCATACAGTTAGTAACCTATTATATTACAACAACAACAATAACAACAACAACAACAACAAAAATAACAACACTAATAATAATAACAACAACACTATTAATAATAACAACAACACTATTAATAATAATAACAACACTAATAATAATAATAATAATAACAACACTAACAACAACACTAATAATAATAATAATAACAATAATAATAATAATAATAATAACAATAAGTACTTAGCTGTGGCTGTTAGCAATATAAATGCTACATGTTTTTTTTGGGGGGTTTTTTTATGTAAAGTGTCTTTGAGTATTTAGAAAGGCGCTTATAAATAAAATGTATTATTATTATTATTATTATTATTATTATTATTATTATTGTTATGTTAGCTTCCCTCTCACTGACGATAAAAAACAACTTTTGCTCCGAGAATTAAAACTGAGAACTACAAACTGACCTTTACCGGCTCCGGTTGTTGTGTCTGACAGACAAACGGAACTTTATTGAAACTCTGACGGTCGCCATTAACCGTTGAACTGGTTCAGGTAAACTTTAGAAACACTTCGTCAACCGCCAGAAGAACCGGAATAAAGCTCTTCCCCCGGTTTAATTCCTCCTTCCTGAAGCTAAAGTCTGTTAAACTCGAGTACTTACGGTGCGAACGGTTAAACAGCCGGTAAAAGACGTTAAATCCTCCACTGACTGCGTTCCGTACGGTGTTTCTACCGGTTGCTCTGCCGGAGAGCACTGAACCGCCGCTGCGCCGCAACAGCTGTATTTATACGTTCCTGCGTCATTACGTAGACGTCTCCTCGTGACTTTCTCGTAATTAAGGATCTAAACGATGAAAACCAGGACAGGTTAAAACTGTGTTTTAACTATAATTCTGCTTTATTTTAGGTTGTTAGTATTATTATTTTATATGTTTCTTACCAATCTGTATATATAAATATATATTTTACAATGTAAACGTGTTTCCTGTGCCAATAAAGGCCCTTTAAATTGAATTAATTATATTAATGATACTAAAAGCATACCGTGATCACAGTAAGAGCACTTTAACAAGCCTGGATTATAATAAATGTGTTTACTATCAACTGCTCTTCTTAAAATATCTCTGGGAAGTGAAAGTGAAACAGAAAAATAATGACACAGCAAATAAAAACTGATGATTGTTCAAGTTACAGCTGTCATTCTGACTCATTGTTATTATTTTCTTCACTTAAAAGGAATTTTTCAGCAAATTCACAGAGTCAGCGGGAATCCCCAGATCCTCTCTGTGTGTCATGTGACTCGTTTAGCCTCAAACTATTTCATTAGATTATCTACTGGGTGGAAACTGTGCTGGTTCCCGGTGCAGCGGGGTACAGAGCTGAAACTGAAACACAACCTCAGCTCTACAGGAACTCTTCCTCCTCTTCCTCCTCTTCCTCCTCGCTGCTGCAGCGTCTCACTGTGCACCGAGGTAATAGTTACATCATGACTCACCTGGAGGTCTTACAAGAAAGGTAACGCTTTTTTTGGAAGGAATTTCCAGCTGTGACTCAGTCTGACAGCCACGTGATGAATGTCGCGTTCAGGCTCCAGGGTTAAAGTGGAACCACACATACAGCAGGAATGTCCCTGAACGCCTCAAACAGTAACTCACCTCTTATTAATGTCTGTATCACATCAATATCGGTAATAATGACTGATAAAGGTCACTCTCTGTTACCAGATATTGATTATACACATTCATCACATATAATATGATTCCAATCAATATAATGTGACATCATGTTTGCTGCTGTTTTTTAAAGCTGTTCTATGAGTCTGATCTAAGATAAGAAAAGAAGAAGAGCTGTTTAAAGGTGCAGTGTTTGAGGATTTAGTGACATCAGACAGCATCTGTGGATAAAAACGTCTCATTCTGAGGCAACAAAAACACAATCATTCTTATATTCAGGTGATTAAACACAAATTAAAACAGATATGAATATTATATTTCTCACAACATGTTCCACACAACCTTTAATGTTTCCTTCCACAACTGGTTTAGATGTTTGTAGCTGTCCTTTAATGTCCTAACTGAAATATTTCAACATCTATTAAATGAATTATCACGTTGAAGATGTCCTGATGTTTTATTGAGCGCCACCGCTTTACCTTTAAAATGATATATTTACAGGATCAGCTCCTTTCTTTCTATAAAAGGAAAATGTAGTTTTCAGTTTCCATCCTTCTCTCCATTTGTTGTATTTATTCCTGTTTATTAGAATAAAAACCTTTTTGTTTGGATTGTTTCTCCCCCGGACATTTCAGAGACAGGGCTGCACAATTCATTTAAATATTACTACAGTGTGACAAACAGCATTATAATGAAGAACTGTAGTGCTGCAGAGAACCTGCTCCACAAATATTCTCCTGTAGATTTGTTAGGGATTAGTCTTTTCAATATATTTTAATACACATAGATGTGAAAGCCTGCATTTTATAAAGATAAGAAACACCTGTCTGTGGGAGGAAGAATGGGTTATCTCCAAGGTCGGAGGCACCCAGTTCTGACCGTCGCTCTAGTTTCATAAATAATATCAGTTGGGAGGGAGAGCAGGGTGGAATTATTAATTTTCTTTTAGGGCGCTGTCTCCTAGGAATTGGTTGGGTCGTGTGCCAAGAGGCTGGGACCAGTCTGAGCACCAACAAGTAAGCACCAAGTCTAAACCACGGTTGCTTCCCATCTCATTGCTCAATGTTAAACAAACATAACCTCCTGTGACCTTTGGTCATGACTCTTTTGGGGCGAGGAAAGAGGGAGTAACAGCACTCCGCTGACTGTGGCTTCTCAATCCAACAAGATCCTCGTACAAGTTTTATTTGAATTATACAATTCTAAATAAACTTCTTAACTGAGAGAAGTTGTTTGTCTTATGTCCTAAAGATCATTTTGATACACGACTGATTCCAGAAAACATGTTTGTTTGGTGCAAAAGACCCAAAAAATCATCATAATCTTAATAGTAAAACTGTGATACAGAAATGATAATTCCTACTATAATACTATACTGTGACTGAGTACAGCCTCACAGTTTAACTGTTTATTTAAGATCATTTTGATATATTATTGTCTCTGAACTTTAACCTTTTGGCCTTGATGCACTTTTAATTGAATTTTCGAGGTTTAATATTTAAATATTTAAACAGTTGTTTTAGAAGCTTCATTGTGAGGTCAGACGGGTTATTAACTGAAATATTAGGAACCTGATGGAGGTCAGACTGTTTGGAGTCAGTGTGAAAATGTTACTGTTCAGAATGAAAGAAAAACATTGTGTGTTCACTATTTTTATATCTGAATGTTTAAATTTACATTAACAAGTGAAGAAGTGAGTTCTTCATCAGTCGATGGTTTCAGAAAGAGGAAACTCCTCAGTTTAGTAACTCAGGTTTCCCCAACAGTCACTCAGTTAGGAAATAAGTTCAGAGGCAAAACTACAGCAACATCTTTAAAATGAAACGAAACAACAAACTTCAAGTAATCCCATCATCATCATCATCATCATCATCATCATCGTCAGCAGCAGCAGAAAAATAAGAAATACAAAAGCAAAAGAAACAAAAACACCAACACATGTCCAACCTAAGAGGAAACTCAGGTAGAAATCCTTTAAAACTAGAATAATTTAATATTTAAACAACAATAATGCCAGAAAATAATCCCAAGGTTAGAAAAACGCCATGCAGAACCAAACGCTGATGAGAGACACAGTTTAATACAAAGTTTCTACTCAATAGAAAGAGTGATAAGAAGCGTGTGTGCACGTCATTCAGAGCGGGCCTAGCTTATTACGACAGTCATAAAAGAGTTCATTTACACAGTCGGTCTGTTGCTCGTCTGCAGACGCTCAGAGGAAGGTCTCGGTGTCGGCTCACAGCGCGAGCCGTCGCAGGAGTCCGGCAGCACAAATATTACACAGAAATAACCCGCTCAGGTTTCTATGAAATGCTGCTGAAAGCTCTGGAAGAAATGTAGTAAGTGGACCTTTAATAACGTTGGAGCTGAATATCAGGATGGTTCAACGTCCTGATTAAAACCAGATCCGTTCATTTAACGTTAAAGTGTTCGCACCGATTACAAAGAAAAACAAACTGGTGTTTTATAAGTCACAAACATTCTTCATTAAACTGCTTTTACTTATTTTAAGTGACACTGACTTCATTCTGCTATTTGTACCAAGAAAAGAAAAGATCTAGTAAAAGTATTTAATCAGGAATGTTTCTGTAACTGAGCTAACAGTGGCTATCAGATGTAGATATAGATTAGCTAGCTTGTTAAAATCGTTAAAAGACTGTTTGTCACTGTCGGAAATTAAAATCTCTTTTGACTTCATGGGAGCACTTTGTATAAAAAGGATCATGATTCCCTCCGACAGTTGAACTCAACATCCTCTTCCTTTAAACCTTCTGACGTCAGTGAAGAGCTGCTGAGAGCTCTGGGAGATTTACAGTAAGTGCACCTTGAGTGAATGAATGCTCGCTGCTCGGCCTCCTGCAGCTTTACTGTGGAATAAAAACCACAAACAGAAACCGAAGGAATGATTCATAAACACGTGTTTGAGTGAACTGAGTGCCAGACTTCTGACGACGGCTCCGTCCGACAAATGTTTCCCCACAAACACTCGGGAGAGCGGTTCCTACTTTCTATGTTCACTGACAGGTTTGATCAGAAGAGAGCTCACAGGGTTGTTTGAGTTCAATCCACTGACATACACAACAACAACAACAACAACAACAACATAACAACAACAACAATAAAAACAACGAGACAATCCTATCCCCAACCAGCACTGAAGTAAGATTGCACATTCGATGCTCCTCGGTGCTCAACGCTCGACTACGGTAAAAACATTAATGTAATGTAAACCACTGAGAGACAATGCAAACAATAAGACTCATATTGCATTGAATATGGCTCAGATTCTTCTTCTCTTCTTGGATAAATGCTGCGCGCGCACACACACACACACACACAGTAACACACACAGACACACACGCACACACACACACACAGTAACACACACAGACACACACACACAGTCTGTAGTTCTGTAGCTGCACAGAAAACAGATTGAAGCTTCTTCTCTTCAGATTTGATATGGAATGGGGAATATTATCTCTCTCTCTCACACACACACACACACACACACACACACACACACACACACACACACACACACACACAAGCTGCATGTGGAGAGCCTGGTTGGGGGGGGGGAGTACCGGACACACACACTGTCCCACTGTGAAAGGGTGAATGTTATGGGTCAGTGATTAAGCTTTAAAACTGTTTTTTTTTTTAACAGAGTCTGCTGTGAGTCAACCTGCTGATCAATAACGATCAATAAGGATCAATAACAGCTGCACAGGGATTTATGGTGGAACTCCTGTTGGTTTTCTTTGTGGTCTGATTGTGGTCTGATTGTGGTCTGATTGTGGTGGTGGATTTAGTCGTGTTACGCTGTGAATTCGAGCTGCAACCAAAGATTATTCCCATTATTGATTTATCTTTATTACTTTCTACATTAATCCATCTCTGATCACCGATCAGATAAAGATATTTATGATCATAAAAGAGTAAAAAAAACAGTAAATATTTCAATGAGGCTGAAACTGTGAAGTTTTGGCATTTTTACAAAAACACAAAAGGCAAAATAGTTGAGACTGATTTTCTGTTGGTTAACGGATTAATATCCATTCTGAGATCAATATTAATATTAATATTTGAGTTGAGTCTTATTGTGATTATTTATCTGTCTGAAGCTGTGAATCAGGTGTTTGTCCTTCCTTCTGGCCACCGTCTGTCTGTACTGTTGTATGACCTCCATTAGATATTTATGTCCCAGTGAAGCAGTCAGAGGAGTTTTATCATCGGTTTGGTTATTTGATATCATTTTATATTATAAGACTGTAATATAAACTAATATTAAATATCCTCATTAATACTTTAAGAAAGATTTTTCTATCCATATTCTTTTCTGACTTTTTTCCCCACTACAACACCAATGAAACTAAATCTGTACGTTTGCTATGAGAACATAGATATCATCAATAATCATCAATAATCATCAATAATCAGCACTGAGCACCAACAGCAGCAACCTGGTGGACTCGCAGTAAGAACAGGATACTGATGATTGCTGAGGGCGAACTGAGCCTCAAATAAACACTGTTAGAGTTTAAGAACCAAATTCAGCCTCTCAGTGTAGAGAGTGAGACCACTGTGAGGATCCTTCCTGGGGGGGGTGAGAGAGTGAGACCACTGTGAGGATCCTTCCTGGGGGGGGCAGATATGACACTATCAGTGCAATGTCTTTGGCACACAGGTTTTATGGGG
>NW_026136713.1:25185723-25208223 GCF_905237075.1 Dicentrarchus labrax | reverse complement strand
GACCAACAAGCTGACGCCTCGACGAACGCACTCCAACAGCTGGAGAGCAACGGAGACACAAACAGTTAGGATTCATTAAAACAGGAACACAGAGCTCCTGTTGGTGCACTGTGGAAGGAAAATACTCAAACCTTTATCTTTTGAAATAAACTAAAAAAAGTTTTGTCAACCTCTAATCTTTTACTTTTCTTTGAGTTTTAGAAACACAATTTTTTCAAAGTTTGACTAAAGAATAAATGTAAATCCATCATTAATATTAGAATCTACTTGGTTTATCTGTGCCTAACAATAAAGAGCCAATATGTACAATATGATGCTACTGAAACCTTTATTTAAACTAATTATTAGTTTATTTAGTTTGAGTTTGAGTTGAAATAGAGACAGTTCTACCCTCTCTATCGCCCCCCTGGTGGCTGCCTGCAGTATAGCATATCAAACAAAAGTCACATAAAAATTAGTTTTTCCCTAAGACGGTTTCGGGCACTTTAGGTAGATCACATCAGCTGATCTAACTTTATATTCACGCTGCCCACAGAGTTATCCAGAAAATTAACATCTGGATTAATGCTGAGTCATCAGAGAGAAGCTGAACACATTGTGAAGGTGAGATTAAATCTACTCAGACTGCCTTTATAAATCCCACAGCAGACAACCTGGTTTTATTCCTTCCTGAGTGTGAGTGTATTTACCATAGAGAGATCCCCAGAGCTGGCAGCCGTCAGCAGCACTATAAACACACACACAACACAGTTATATTCACATTACATCAGACTGCAGTCAAATGATGTTCACATAGAAAACACCTGTCTGTCTGTCTGTCTGCCTGCCTGTCTGCCAACAGATGTTCCTCTTTCTAGAAAGATCTGTTGTAATTCTGTTATGATGACTCACTGTGAGCAAAGGTCAGGGGTTTTTACTCCCCAGCAGTGTGTAAACAGTGCGTGTTGAGATTCTTTAGGTTTCACTTTGCTATAAAGATTTCTCCTCAGGTTATTTCCTTGTAGCAGGGTGTTTACTGTCTCTGGAGCCATTGAACTGCTCAACAGCACATGTAAAACTACTGGAACGAAGACTTTAAATGTGTGTGTGAACAGTTAGGGAGTATATATGACTCTAAATATCTATAAAGCCACAGGAGCAACGACTGGGTGCTGACTCATGGTTTTGTTTTTATGAGTCAGTTTTCTATCTGCAGAAACTCGTTTACGTCTTTCTGGAACTGAACTGGAGACCAATCTATTCTATTTATCTACCTCCTTCCCCTTGGCAATATCTTCTGCAAATACAACATCCATTTTCACTGCTACGCGAATGACACCCAGCTCTACCTCTCCGGCAAACCCAATTCCACTCTCCCACCTTCCTCCCTCACTGGCTGCTTCACCGAGCTCAAATCCTGGTTCTCCTCCAACTTCCTCAAACTAAACAGTGATAAAACCGAATTTCTTCTCATTGGCACTAAATCAACCCTCTCAAAAGCTGACAGTTTTTCCCTCACCGTCGACCACTCCTCTGTCTCCCCCTCCCCCCAGGTTAAGAGTCTGGGTGTCATCCTCGACACCACACTATCTTTCCAATCCCATATCAATAACATCACCCGGTCTGCATATTTCCATCTACGTAATATTAATCGCCTCCGCCCCTCCCTTTCTCCCCACTTCACTGCCATTCTTGTACACAGCCTCGTCACCTCCCGCATCGACTACTGCAACTCCCTTCTCTTCGGTCTACCTCACAAATACCTCCATAAACTTCAACTTGTTCAGAACTCTTCAGCTCGAATAATCACCAGAACCCCCTCCATCCACCACATCACCCCTGTTCTACAGCAACTCCACTGGCTCCCGGTCAAACTCCGCATAGACTTCAAAATCCTCCTGTTTATGTTCAAGGCCATCCACAACCATGGGGAGCAGGGCTTTCAGCCGCTCTGCTCCCCAACTCTGGAACTCACTCCCACCGGACCTCAGGAACCTGGACTCTCTCAAACTCTTCAAATCAATTTTTATGTGTTGTAAGGTGTCCTCGAGAGCCCAGAGAGGCACCTTTACATAAAATGTATTATTATTATTATAATCTAACCGACTGTGTTTAAATGCACTCTTATTCCAAATATGACAATAAGCTCATGTAAACAGCAGATTCTGTCCAAAAGGATTTAGAGAGGGCCTGAAATGAGCCGGTACTCACTGATACTGACCTTTGTCCCCCTGAGAGGAGCACCGGGCTTTAAGGAACTGTCTTACAGGTTCTTATTGTTTTATCTGGTTGAAGTTTATTTAAAGTAACAGTAAAGAAATCAAAGACAAAAACTGATCATTTTATGACTTTAATTTTTCGTAACATGGATTTTAAAAAGTCCTTTATAAATGAATAAAGATTAAGAGCTGACATGTTGGAGTGTTTTAATCGGAGACTGATGAATTTCAAGCTGTTTGTTTGTTTGTTTGTTTGCAGATGTAAAACTGAAAGTGTGAGGATGTGGAACAACAGGTTCATTAAACCGGAAAGTCCCAGAAATTCCACAGTTTCCTTCCTGACACCGGATCAGGTGACCAGTAAACAACCTCAAACTAACAAAGAGTTACCATCAGCACCAGTCTGAGGGAGATTCATGTCTACTGTCTACTGACTGTTACAGAAACACACACAGAGACGTTAACGGAGCTAAAGACATTAGGAGTAAAAGAGAAACTTATTAACGAGGAAATAAATAAAATCTTTCTGAATCAGGTTTCACTTACAGTTTGTAAGTGATGACAACAACAACAACAAATACAACTACACACTGGTTTTAAATATACGTTTTATAAAAGGTGTGTGTGTGTTACCTTGTTCATCGGATGTCAAAGAAGTGCTGGAAAAAGAAATCACAGAATTAAAATGTGACTCCTTTCAGTGCTGCGAGTAGTGATTATTATTGATTATCTTTTGAGTTCACTATTTTCTACAAACAGTTGACTGATTATTGCTCAACAGAAAATTAATTAGATAATAATCAAAGTAATTCCAGCTTCGGTTTAAGACGTCAACTTGGGCTGTGGGAAATATAATATTCTCCACAATTTTCTGACAATTAATAATTGATAGATGAAAGATAATAAATACAATCTTTCAGCCCTGATGAGATTAACACATTTCTTACCTCTTTTCAGTCCAAACAAACCTTAAATACTGAATTCTACTATTTTGTTTAAGTAAGAATTCCCACTGTAAAGATCTTCCATTAAAGCATGTATGTATATTTGTATAAATGTAATATTTGATTGTTTTTATTATCTACAACTTATCTATAAAGTCCACAAAGACACAGAACAGAGAAATAAAGCTGTGTGTCTGCCAACGTACCCAGTGGTTGGTTCCACAACCAGATCGGGCATCCCCGTAGAAGCTCCCTGGCTCACCACCGGCCCCTCGTGGTCCAGGATAAAAACCTCGTCCTGGCAGATTTCTGTCACAAAGTGGAGGTGCTCCTGCAGACACAGAGCGATGTAAATATACGAGCAGACGTTGGGATGATAAAACATTTGAGTCAGAATCAAACACGAGTTCAGTTTACCTGAGCCTTGTCGATGCGATAGAAGCGATCAGCTGACGTGGCTGTAGAGCAGAGTCATGAATGTCAACAGGAAACACTTCAGAAATATGTTAGACTCTTAACTTTATCAGCTGAAAACACTTCTTTTAAACTGTCTCTATATATTACATGTATACATTTCCTTTAAATTACACTTTATATACATTTATAGTGTACATGTAACTCCTATTTATTGTGTTGTGTTTGAGCTTTTTATTATAATATGTATTTATTTATTTAGGCAGCATAAAGACAATTCTGTCTAAATGTCATTTTTGTGCTGTGAATGACAATAAAATAATCTTGAATCCTTAAATCAAGTTTGACTTTTGACTTTATATTTTTACTACATGTATTTTGTTAAAGCTTTTTATAACCATGTTTAAAAAAGAGCTGTGCAAATAAATTGTGAAAACCAAGAAGATAAAGGTTTGATGAGGAACTTGAAGGAGGTGGAGTGATCAATAGGGATAGAGATTTATAAAAAGGCCTGAAGATTCAGCAAATCTGAACAATTGGGGAAGTTGATTCCAAAACGTTGTTCCTAAAACAGCAAAGGCGCGGTCAGCTTTATTTTTTTAGTTGGGGGGAGAATGAGGAACGATGTCGTTTAGCACTTTATATGTAATCAGCAGGATGGGAGATGATTCTGCTTTTATTAACTATGGGAGGTTTAAGGAAGCTGCACTGAGACACTTTTTGTACAGTTTTGTAACAGGATGGTCATATGCTGGTTGTTTTCTTCCTGCTTCTTTTCTCTGCAGTTTTCTCTTGTGTTACTACAACTGAAACTGGCCAATCCTCATGCCAAGCCCTCAGTATAAAAAGCCTGGCTGATAGTTCACTCTCTCTGATATTGACTCTGCTGTCTGTGCTGCTACGGTATGTGTTGGGAGGTTTAGGACTAGTTAAGTTTCCCTGTACACGTAGATAAACTCTGGTTGGTGCCACCTCTAGTTGAGCCTTTTGTTTGTATTTGGTTTCTAGTGGTAGTTGTTAGTAAGGGCCAGTTATGTTTTATTATTTTCATTTGTCACATTTGTAAATAAATCACCGTTAACTGTCACAGTTACTTTGACTTTGCAGGTTTGACTTTTGAGCAAAATGGTTCAATAAACTTGATAAGTGACAGAATTGTCAGGTCCAGTTAAAATAATTTGTTCTGTCAGGACTTAAGTGAAGAAAATTAAGACACAATTAATCTTGCTGCGCAGTCACTGAGTGAGGACCATTGATTCAGGTTATTGGGTTTTGCAATTATTTGCAGAAATAAATCAGTGTATCTTCAGCATAACGCCGATATGACATGTTGTTGAGTAAAAAAAGGATGTGTACTGTAAGGATATACATAATTTAGTCATAGTTGTTTTTCATATGTGTGTCAAAACAAACACAATAAATTAGATTTATTTGGGTTTTTTCTTTATAAAATGTTCATCTTTATAATTTATCTGAATGACAGAACCTTCATCGGTCGACTGATCTGTACAACAGGTGTCAGTGTATCCACTCACAGTCCAAGAAGCTCCAGTTGGGAGAGAGTCTACTGGTTGAACTGGTCCTGGGGACTCCTCTGTTCTCATCCTGAAGACAAAGAGATAGACACTGTGATCTTTATCGTTTCTTTACTGGACAGTAAACTAGAAAAGTTTAAGAGGGTGATTATTTGAAGAGAGAGAAAGCAAAAGAAAGGAATTCATACAGATTATTTTTGAGCAGTTGAACAATCAATAGCAAGACGGAGACAATCAGGACAATGAGGCAGTAAATGTGTAGTGTAGTTTAAATTAGTGTTGTCCTCTTCTCTCACCACAGCTAATACAGATCAGTTTATATTTGACATGTCCAGAAACATATTTTCCAACATGGGTGTCAGTCTGTAAAACATTGAATTATTGTATTTAGCTTCTTTTTGTAGGTCAGTTCTTAATATTAAAGTTTATAGTGCAGGGGTCTCAAACTCCAGACGTTCTCTGTAGCAGCGTAGTTCATTTCCAGCCCTGTACTATAACTCTCATACATCCTGCTCTGAATGTTTGCCTACATTTCCACCACCATTTTATAAATGTTAACACTTTTCTCCTAAATGATAGCAGATCTAATCTAAAACCATCACAGGCTCGTATATAATATCTATATCTATATATCTGTTACTGGCTAAGATAACCAGGTGAATTAGATTGTAATGTGCATGAAATAACTTTTCTTATATCATATCGGTCGACCACTACTTGAGATTATATTTCTGTATTCTGTTTGTCTATGATTTATGAGTTAGCCTTTCCATTGAACTCCACAAAGATACACTGCAATGTCCTGTTGTTTTGTGTTATACACCATGTGTGCCAAATGTGGGAGCTCCTCTGAAGTAGTTAAATAAAAAAAAAAGGATCAGGAAGAGTCAGAACACAAGCAACCATCAGCTGTTAAAGCCAGGGCTGAAGGTGTGTGAATATCTTAAGAGAGTCCAAGGTCAGTGCTCTGAGAGTGGAAAGTCCCCGGTAGTACTGCAGATGTACAGCAGAGTGCCGAGTCAGCAAGACCAGCACACGACAAAGAAAGTACATGTTCAGGGTGGAGTTCACAGAGAGTTCAGGAAATAGAAATAAAAACCTGATTTCCTGTCCTATATTTGGACAAACGTGATTTATTTGTCAAGGGGTTGTGATTTGATAAAGGAGCTCAATACAATATATACACAATATATAATATATTAGTTATTATAACAGAAAAGTTAGTTTAGTTAGAGTCCATTATGTATTTTTAAGGATAAGAATGAATTTTTCATGTTTTCAGTTCAGTAAGGATCATCTTTGTTGTCCGCAGCCAAGGTAAAATTGTGTTTTTTATTTTAATTTTAAATGAAGGGGAAGTTCAAATTGGTGAGAAACAACTAGAAAGAATAATAAATGATATTTTTAACAGCATGTTGTGGGCCAGAAGTGGCCCCTGGGCTGGCAGTTTGAGACCCCTGGTGTTGTGTAACCCAGTGCTTTATTTCCATACTTTATAGAGCTGCTAACACTGCTATCATATAACTCTCCAAAAGTGTTGGTTTTTTTTAACAGTTTCAAGAATATAATTCCTAGTAAATGTTCTTGAAATGCTGACACAGATGTTAGGCATTGTAAAGAGATTTAGAAATGTTATATATGTAACAAATAGCTTCAAAACTAATAATAACCAAACTCTTCCTGCAGAAAGACACCCAAAAGTCATATACCTGATAGTGCACTCTGTGGCCAGTAGATGGCGCCTGGTGTAAGTCCTAGCAAGCACAGCAGACAGGTTTCAAGGTTAACACACAGCCAAAGCATTTACATCAAAAAATTCCACAGATGTTAGTCAGCGAACGTTTCCCACGTCAGACACACGGCTAAAGAGCAGCTCTGCATTCCCACTGGAGCTTATGGTCTATGAATAACGGGTGGAGAGATGGTGCTGCAGGCAGAGAGAAACAGAGGAGGAAGGAAGAAAGGAGAAGTAATGCTGAGAATGAGGGTGAAGATAAGCAGGAACTTGCCTCTTGTAGTCTGTCAATATAGAGTCTGCATGTCTCCAGGTCACAGTCGCCCCTCACCACCACGATGCCGACTGGGATGGCTGCAATACACAAACACACATTTCAGACCACAAAGCACCGACAAAGTGAGTTCAACCTGCATGTTCTTCCAACCAAGGGAGGCAGAGACAAGCTGGAAACACTGATTTTATCACTTTTTTCACTGATTACAGCCACTCTGATAACCAGTCTTTGGATCTTGGAGAATTCACACACAGACAGTGTCGTGTATGAACGCTCTAAAAGAGCTCTGCTCACTGAATGTGGTGATGTTTTTGATGAATGGTGAACTAAATGACTCTGTTTGAATCTAATGAACGAGGATGTGTGTTGTTTAAGGTCCTGTGTGTAACATTGAGGAGGATCTATTGTCAGAAATGGAATATAATATCCGTGGGCATATTGTTATGAGTTTATAATTAAAGAGCAACCTCCTACACACTGGTCTTATGACTCCTCTGACAGTTAATGACACACACTGTTGAGCTAAAACTGGAATTAAAAAAGGTAGATACCAGGAGGAACTTTAGTTTCACTTTCATTTTCTGATGGAGATTTTACATCTGCACACTCATTAAAGGACCAGTATGTAGGATTTAGTGGCATCTAGTGGTAAAGTTTTAGATTGCAGCTAACTGAACACTGCTGGCGGCCTGGGAAGGAGAAAGGGTTGTGAAGCCCTACAGACAGTATCTTACCTACTGTAGAAATAAACCAGCTGTAGATTAAAACCAGCTCATTGTAAGGTAACAAAAACACATTGATTCTTATATCCAGGTGATTATACACTAATAAAAACATACCTGTGAATATTATATTATTTTTGATCACAAGAAATCTTTAACAAAGGATAGAACACAAGGTTCCTCCACACAAACTCAGAGCATTTTCTAAAGCAGCTCATTAGAAACATAAATGAGGAGAAATAAACGTTGGCGTGTGAAGCGAACCCTGAGCTCGCCCTGAGAGCCTTACAGATGTCTCGTAGCCGCTCTTTGTCGTACTGCAGCCGGTCGTACTCCTGGAGGCTGATCCGGTTCACTCGGAGACGCAGACGATCTGGAACCGCGTGAGGACTGGAAACAAAAACACACACAAGTGCATATACGTGCACACACACACACACACACACACACAGTTCAGACGTGTCCACATATACATCGGTGAGGACACACACACGCACAGATGCACACATCACAAACCAGAGCTGAGCTTTTGCAACACAATGACGTTCAATCAGATTCCTTACAGTTACTGTCTGCAGGTTTTCTCTCTGAGCTTTTAAAGTCTGATAACTGGATGTTTGTGAGAGGCAGTAAAAGTAATAACCCCCCCCAGTGGTGGCAGAGCTTTTACTGTAAAGATAAAGGGCTCTGCTATCCTCCTACAAAACACTGCTGGTCACACAGCAGCTGTCTGCCCACCCTCTAAAGCTCAAACCCTTACCTGCAGAGGATCAGAAAGGGGGTCAGATCAAAGTACATTAGCGTCACTTTTATCTTTCTCAGTCACAGCTCAAGCAAAATTACAAAAAACTGCTTTTCTGGGGGGGGGAGGGAACGGACATCAAGTGAAAGCAAAGGAGTGGTGCAGCTCTAATAAGAGCACAGCTCAGGGTGAAGTTAAAGGGAAAGGGACTACAGCGGGAAGAACATCCAGACGAGAGGCAGAAGCACACTGAGAGGTGGAAAGGCTTCAGCATGCTGCCATACAGTCTCTCTCTCAGTCTGTAGTTAACAACGTCA
Source organism: Dicentrarchus labrax (assembly GCF_905237075.1). NCBI lineage: Eukaryota > Metazoa > Chordata > Actinopteri > Moronidae > Dicentrarchus > Dicentrarchus labrax. Next base: position 25,199,339 of record NW_026136713.1, on the reverse strand, counting down.
CATCCAACAGCACTCCACTCGGGTTCGACCAATGCAGCGTACAAAATGTCTGCACAATGTTTGTTTTACAGTGTTTAAAGATTCAGGGGCTGAATACAGCATCTGAGGCCGACAGGAGGACGGTTCGATGATCCAAATAAATATCTGAGTATGAAATAAGATAAAAGTTAGCGGAGGAGAATGTAGTGCAAAGAGTATGAACATATAATAAATCAGAATCAAATCAAAACAAATATAACGAAATATAATAATAAAATATATATAATAAAGGTTTATTTATCACGTGCAGTAAATTATATAGTGAGAGTTGTGATTAAAGACCAGTTAGAGAAATAGAAATATAAAAGGACAGAAAGTTAAGATAGAATAAAATATATGTGTGTGTGTATAAAAACTGCAGGTCTGACAGTGTGCAGTGCTGTTACCACTGAAGGTACATGAGCTCCCTCTAGTGGTAGGTGGAGGACTCTCCAACATACTTCTTTTTGAATTAAATGAATTAAAACATATAATATTATCATAATACTGCAGATGGATATATGCTGAAATGTAATTTAAAATAATGCAGTATAGCAGCACTCACACTGTAAGCCAATAAAATAATGACGCTGACACTTGCTATGGCAGACGCAGTCAAACTAAATGTCCTGTCATATAAAATAATGTCATATAATTTAATGAATTAGTATTTAATTGGTAATTTAATTATCAAACGATGGTGAATTGTGGGTAAAATTATCATTATGTAAACTAACTGTAATCATTTTTTACACATTCTGTGATCAACCAAACTGCATCATATCAATCAGAAACTGGTTTTAATATCATCTTATTATTGATCGAACCGGAGACAGACACACACACACACACACACACACTGTTACACACAGTGACAGAGGGCTGAGGTACTTACACAGAGAAGGAGTCTGGGGGAGCAGAGAGGCGGCGCAGATCAGCTGCACACACCTTCTGAATACTACCGCCGCACACCCACACACACACACACACACACACACACACACACACACACACACAGGAGAGAGGAGGAACGTATGGCGAAGGAGAAAGGAGAGACGGGTGAGGAGGAGAGGAAAGGGAGAGAAAGAAAAGAAATGAAATGAAAGAGAGGAGAAGAGGAAGGAAACAAATGAAAATAATAAATAATCCAAAAGATCAGACATGTTTTTCCAAAAAGAGGAGGAGAGACAGGAGGAGAGACAGGGGGAGGAAGAAGAGGAGGAACAGGAGGAGAGACAGGAGGAGAGACAGGGGGAGAGACAGGGGGAGAGACAGGAGGAGAGACAGGGGGGAGAGACAGGGGGGGGAGGAAGAAGAGAAGGAACAGGAGGAGAGACAGGAGGAGAGACAGGGGGAGAGACAGGGGGAGGGACAGGAGGAGAGACAGGGGGAGAGACAGGAGGAGAGACAGGGGGAGAGACAGGGGGAGAGACAGGGGGAGGGACAGGGGGAGAGACAGGGGGAGAGACAAGGGGAGGCAGAGGAGAAGAAAAGCCCAGAGGTAAGTAGACAAACATTGATAGCACAGAGTACAGTAGCATACAGTACATAGAGCAAAGACATTAGTTACTGCAGCTACAGGGACTCCTCTCCTGTCTGTCTGTCTGTCTGTCTGTCTCATTACTGTGCAGCTGCAGACAGACACACATTAATACACAGAGATATACAGGAAGAGATATTAGTGCTACGGGGCGGAGGAGAGTTAGTCGCCACATAATCAATAAACGTTTTATTGTGACACGGCGGCGGGGAAACCACGCCGTATCACGTGTCCCTGCGTGTCAACGGAGACGTCTCGGCAGCTTAATGAGAGTGGACAACACACACACACTCTGGTTGTGGTTTGGCGAGCTGAGGAAGAGGAGTGAATGTCAGCTCCCACTAAACAGATTGTATGACTCACTCAGTGCTTTAACAACAGTGCTGGCCTAGTTCCTCTGTGTGTGTGTGTGTGTGTGTGTGTGTGTGTGTGTGTGTGTGACTCACTCGTTGAGCAGGGGCACAGAGGTGCGTCTCTTGCTCTTCTGGACCATGTTGGCCTGATTTCGAAGGGAGATGCGGAGAGTGGAGGGAGCCAATCGACAGGGCTCACCGTCCACCTGCACACACACACACACACACACACACACACACACACACACACACACACACACACACACACACACACACACACACACACACACACACACACACACACACACACACACACACACACACACACACAGGGTTAATCAATTAACCTGGACTCTATCTGACCACAGCTTTATTAGAGATTATTATTCCTTCAGCAAATGAATTGTATCTTTGTGGTAAAATGGTTCCATAGCGCCTCCTAGAGAACAGAGCAGCCCCGGCATCCTGTCTCACTGAGATGTGTGAAGGTCAGGAGGCTCGTGCATCGTGTTTAGACGTATAAAAAAGCCTCTTGGACCCAAACCCCAAACCCAACAGGAAGGCAGCCATTTTGAGTTTAACGTTGAATATTGGTGCTGTTTTTGCTCCCGTTGTTTTGTCCCGGCACTACTGACTGACTGACAGCTGTTGATTTAACCTGGGTCATATGAGCTGTCTGGGGCACAGTTGATTACAATGTCCATGCTCCTGATTTTGTGAATTTACTTTAAACTACTTGAATGTACCTTATAAATAAAACCACATATTTGATAAATATTAAAGTCATAAACAGGAAGAAGAATGTGGAGTTTATGAAACACAGGATTGTTTAATATCTGTGTCTCATAATGTGTACGTGCTCACCTGGACAGGTACAGTCTTGAAGGTAGTGAGGATGACCTCTCTGCACTGGTGCAATCTCTCTCCGTGACCGCCGACCTGTAGCGCCGCCTGGTGGACGAGAGGGAGATTCACACCAACGGTTGCAGTAACAGGAGGAACATTAACACTCATTCAGTACTCATTCAGTACCCCGGTTCTCACCAGCGAGGCCATGGTGAAGCCGATAACCTCGATGCAGCCGTCGTCATGGCGCTGCGGTTCAAAGTCCCGGTGGTCACCTGTGTTTCCCCACGGCATGGTGCCAGCACAGTACCTACACACACACACAGACACACACACAGACACAGACACACACACAGACACACACACACACACACACACACACACACACACACACACACACACACACACACAGCACACACACACAGACACACAGACACACACACACACAGGTGTCACAGCTCGGTGATAGAGGATGTTTTCTGGTTCCCAACCTTTATCCTTCAGTGACCTCTTTATCTAATAAACTGATTATAATCAATAATACAGAACAGCTGATAAACTGCACTCTGTGTGTATTATGGCCGTTATTGGCTGTTTGTGTTCAGGTAATCAAACTGTAGATATTAAATAATACACTAATGTTTTTTTTTAAGATTTTAACTTAAAAAAAAACAGTTAAAAGTTTGTTTCGTCAAAGAGTTAAATTATCTTATCTGGTTTTACATCTAAAATAACAATTTCATTTACTTTTTTTCACAGAAATGAATTAAATTGAGATTTAGGCCCCCTGTGTATATTTTCTAACACCATGTGACCCCAGTAAGGGTCCTGACCCCCAGGTTGGGAACCGCTGTTAGAGCTTCTTTAGCTTCAGTAGCAGTCCTCAGTAATATCACACAGGAGCCGCAGTGCCACCGACCTCAGACAGCATCGTGGACTCACCTGGGAATGTTCAGAAACACAATGCACTGGAATTTCAGCTCCTGGATCTTAGGGGTTAAGTCGGTACCGTCACACTGAGGAAGACACACAGGTAAAGAAAGTGAGAAGGACAACTCCGTGGCATGGATCAGAAAATGTGCTGCAGTCTTTTGACTTCACTGTAGAAAACAACTGCTTTTCACTCTCAGATCCTCGGTTTGCTTTAACTCGTCACATCCAGCTTCACTCTCAGTTCTCCGTTCTCATTCTCGGTTTCAACGTTCTCCCTCTCGGTCTCAAACCGGTTCTGATGTGTTGGAGGAGGTGGAGACTGATACAGGTCAAAGGTTAACGTCTGCACAGGACGTCCTCAAGGACTCGATTCAGGGTGTTTTTATAATTAAATATTGGAGTTGGACATTTTTCAGCAAGGATGTAAAGTTGTTATATCTGCAATAAGTCTGGTGATATTCTGTATTTGTCTGAAAACAGTGTGTGTGTGTGTGTGTGTGTGTGTGTGTGTGTGTGTGTGTGTGTGTGTCACATCAGTGAGCCGCACTGTAGCACCGGGTGAGGCTGGAAATCATCAGACAGCACTTGCTCTCTATGGCGGTCAGCGGTTACGGGACACTCCGCGTTAGCTCGTTATTTTCCAGGAAAACTGATATTATTTCAGGATATTTGGTAATTTTAATCAATTTCCAGGTGAAAAAGTAGTCTTTACATTTCCATGTTTTCCAGGACTCACTCAAGGACACAATGTGGATTCTCCTCAAACAGCCGGCCACTACATTCAAACCTACAGTAACCTACATACCTACTAGCCAACAGTACAGGGCTAGGGAACACATATCGCAGACGGCTAAAGCTGCAGTAAATAACTTTTATAAAAACAACTGAGTCAACGATCAACTCTCTTTCTCCGCTCTGATTCGTTGTTCTCGTTCGGGCCCGGTGGATTCTGAAGTTTCAGCAAATATGACAATATATTTTTATAAAAGTTACCTACTGCAGCTTTAAAATGAAACATGATTCTCTTTTTAAACAGCAGAGGGCGCCAGCTACTGTTGATTTTGCATATTCAACGTCCTGCGTCACTTTTGAGGCCGACCCGACCTCAGGAATAAAGAATTCTCATATCATATCATTTTGTTAAAAAAGAAAATCCTGAGTTGCGTGTATGGTTAAAGTCTACTAACTAACATCGTTCAGTATGTTGTATCTGATTAATGTGCAGAATCAATCATGGGAGCGACGCTATGTCCTCGCTGTGCCTGTAGTGGCCTCGTGAAGATTCAGTGTCTCACTGAAGGACACTCCAGCATGGCCGATGTCCAAAGAGCAGTTGAAGGACGGACGTTTTAATCACCATGCCGACCTGCTGCCCAGACATGTCGACATGGAAAGCGATACAGAGAGAGTGTGTTAACACTCACCACCACTCTGACGTGCTTGGACAAATCCCTGGAGCTCCTCTGGAGGAAATCTGAGAATGCAGCCTGCACACACACACACACACACACACACACACACACACACACACACACACACACACACACACACACACACACACACACACAGAAAAGAGCACAATCAAACAGAATTACAGGTCATTACATTTCCCTCATTAAAAAGAGATAACTCCCCTCCATGCTTCCGTTCCAGCTCCCACCATCTTTCATCCTTTACAGCTTCTAAAAAGTTGCATTTAAGATTTTCTGTGATCAGAATGAAGCTTTAGATTAGACAAATGCAACACTACTCACAGTACAAGTGCACAATGAAAGATATCCTGATGTTTACTGAACCACATGGGAGGCAAACTTCTGACACTCTTCATTACTAATTTAAAATTACTACACTGCAACAAAGGAATCTGAAGAAGGTAAAAAAAGAGTTTAAATAAGATCTTACAGCTAATATTGAGCTCGATTTAACCGATTCAACCAGTAACAACAATGGTTGCATAATATCCCAGCAGAGGAACCAGATTATTGTCCTTATTTTCAGAATAAGAGCACTCATAACTTCTCAGTTAAACAGAAAGTGATCTGGTTCCACTGTTGGAAATGAAGCAGCTGTTTAAAAATAAGAATGTTTCTGGTTCCTTTATTCAACACAAAGTCACAGATTTTTATTCTGCTGTCTGAAGAAATTGAGTCTTATTGGAAGATTTTAGATTAAAAGGTACAAATTCTCACAATCAGCTCAATAAAGTAACTAAAATACTGATTTTAAAAATCTCAAATAACTGAGTTTGTAATAAGCACAACTCAAATATCTGGCATATTCTCTTGTCTTATTGCCCGTTTCAGTCTTTCAGTGGTTGCTAGTTTTAAGAATCGGATCCAGGCAGAATAGTTTTACTGGGAGATGTTTTTGCTCAACACAAGAACATTTGATTAAACTGAAGGATATTTGAATTGTTTCTATATTTCTCCTTAAAGAGTTTCTAAAAAATGTAAAAAGCATTTAAGATTTTCTGAGATCAGAATAAAGTTTTTACAGATAATAAAAGTGCAGAATGAAAGATTAATTTAGACTAATGATTACTAAACCAAAATTAATAAACTGCACTCTTTATTATTAATTTAAAATGACTATAAGCTCAGTTAACTTTGGCATCGCGTTGTGACCATATAGCTGCATTTTTAATTGGAATTAAACGTTTTTATGGCTGACTATAAGAGTTTTCCTGTTTAAAGACCCCTCGCTCTCTGCTTTATCCTAGCAGTCAGTCTTTCATTTGGATTTCCTTTGCTTGATATTTGCCTCTTCTGTCCTCATCCTGCTCTCTTTTCCCTCTTTCCCTTCCTTCAGTCTTGCTTTCCTTTCAGCCGTCAGTGTTGCAGATCACTCTCCAGGCGTCTGTGTGTCTCATTAAAACAGCGAAAGTTGTGTGTGAATCAGTTGAGCGGGACACTCACTCCTGCATAGAACATCTTGTTGCGGAAGCGACTGTTAAACTTTTCTGGGTTGGCCTCTGGAAAGACAAAATGAGAGAGAAAGAATACATTAAATCTGCTGCAACACAGAACAACACAGCGAGTAAGACGGTGAGAGAATCAGACTAATTTGTGCATTAATGCTGCGTCCGTATCCGAATGTGTCCTTCTTAATATTTGATGTCATTCCGCTCAGCGTACAGCGGAGAGGACACATTAACGGGAGAGAGGAGGACTTAATGGAAGAGAAACAAAGTTAATACAAGATGAAATGTGAAAACACTAAAATAGATCTCACCCACCTCGGGACTCGTGGAACTCCAGGGTGACGTGAGCGTCGAAGCCCAGGCTGAAGTAGTTATTGAACACGTTGAGAGGCAGCTGAGGAGGCACGAGAAATATTAACAGAGAGTGTTTCTGCATAAATATTGTACAATTTATTCACATTGACAGCTCAGGTCCATATATAATGTCTTACACTGGAGCTTTTTACCTCTGCACTCATTTTGTGAGGACACTGACATCTCCTATCTATAGACCTACTATCAATAACCTCCCGTCTTCTGACAGTTTTAAGGACAGCCTCCTCAAACAATTTAAGATCACAGACACAACATACATTCTGACGTAGAACCCACATGTGATAAATGTTTACAGCTCCGTAATGTGTCCTAAAGGTGCTTCTCTTTGGTGATTAATCCTCCACTGAAAGCAGAATCTGATCCCACGCTTCTGTTATTGTTTGGATGTGAGACCCCCCCCCCCAGTGGCAGGAATTACATATCGTACGTTTAACCTTCAAATTAAAAGCCTCAAAGTCGCCACAACAGTGAACAGCCTGTTGTCCCCACAATGTGATTAACCCTCGTCACACACACACACACACACACACACACACACACACACAGTCTAAGCTGACCTTCTGCGTGCCCTCCTCTGGCTGCACAGCACTGTTCTCCACGAGCAGGTTCCACCTGTCCAGCTGTACCACCGAACCGTCCTCCACGTGACATAAAACCTTGGACACCGGCTCGTCTGTGTAACCCTGCAGAGGGACAAACACAGACATTACATCATAAACAGTCAGCAGCTACTGCAACCAGTCAGAGGAGTTTCCCAGTGTTCATTTCTTCTACCGAGGAAGACAACTCCAGTGAGAAGTCGGCTCATTTCTCCATAAGACTCAATGCTATTGGCCTCTCTGTGCAGCCAATGGAGCTGCCCCCTGCTGGCCGTTACACAGAATGCAGGTTTAACACACTTCCACTGTCCACTGATTATACTGTCAGTGGTTCATTCCCGAGATATTGTTAATTAAGTCCAGACTGTAAACAATACTTATAATATTTAGAACTCATATTCTAGGAACAACAACGGATGATCAGAAATGAAAGAGAGGGGTCACCAAAGCTTCGCAGGGGTCGCGAGGCCTTCTTTAAGACTTTAAATATACGCACAGAGCTATATCTCAGCGTCTGATTCACCAGCTCGCCGAGCATCAGGGATAGAAAACACTGAATTTGTCAAAAAAGAACCTGTTAAGTTGTTAAAAATGATAAAAATCCAGAATACAGACAGAGAATTGTATAAAAAGTTCCCTGAGCAGGAAATAATCTGCTCGTTTTACACAAACTTCCTGTTACTGAGTTCACTGTTTCAAGTTGATTCATTTAAAAAGGGACGATGTACATTAAAGAACACGAGGAGTCCACTATGTTAATGAGCCACATTGAGCCCGTTCTCTTCTGCAGTCCCAAACAGGCTGATGGAAACATCTCAGAAACATTCAAAGGAAACATACAAAAGCACAAATAATAGTTGTTACTATAATATCCATAAAGAAAAAGGTTGTGAACCAGTGAGGTAGAATCAGTAGGTAACAGGGAGCAACAATCTGTTGATGATGAGCAACATTACTGCCTCTCTCTCTCTCTCTCTCGCTAACACACACACACACACACACACACACACACAAACAAACACACACACACACACACACACACACACACACACACACACACTCTCAGAGTGAGAGAACGACAGCGACAGGGTGTAATGATTTGCTTTCAATCAGCGGTCATTGAGGCTGCTTCACTGACACCACGATCCCCTTAAGAGCAAACAGCTCACACGCACACACGCGCACACACACACACACACACACACACACACACACACACACACACACACACACACACACACACACACACACACACACACACACCTTTCTCCTGCCATTAGTCATTCAAGCCAGGTCTCCCTAATGGACAGTGTTTTATCTTTCTGTCATTCTCTCCATCCTCTGTCTGCTTTTTATTTTCTGACTCTGGACGGGGTCAGGAGACCAGAGGATGGACACACACACACACACACACACACACACACACACTCTCTCTCTCTCTCACACACACACACACACACACACACACACACACACACACACACACACACACACACACACACACACACACACACACACACACACAGGCTGATGATAGTAGCGCTCATCAGGAGGGCCTCCTCTGAGGTTCACACACACTCACACAGAGAGAGAGGTGGGGCAGCAGTGAGTAACACAAACACACAACTGAGTGTCAGAGGGAGGAAGAGGGAGGAAGAGGAGGAAGAGGAAGGAGAGGAAGGAGAGGGAAAGGATATTAAGGAAACAAAAAGGAAGATAAGGAAAGGAAAATGAAGAAGGAAAGAAACAGGAAAAGGTAAAGAAACCAAAAAAGTAAACTGGGAAAGGAAAGACGAGGAAGAGAAGAGAAGGAGATGAGAGGAAGAGAGAGAGAGGGGTGGAGAAGGAAGGAAAGGTGGATCATAGTGTATAAAGAAAGAGGACAAACTCATTACACTAATTACACTCTGCTAGATATGAGTTCCTCTGTTCAAAGCGTCAGTGTCTCTGCAGCAGGACGCCACGGACACTCTGCTGTCGCTGCTTTATGTTGGTGTGTCCATCAGTGGTGCAGCTCAACAACAGGGCAGTTACTGTCACATGGGCAGTATGTTTGTATTGGGGCTTCAACTGATAGTGACAGTGACAGTGGCCAGAGAGAGAGAGAGAGAGAGAGAGGATGATAGAATAATCAGTCGATCAATAACCTTTACACAGATACTAAATGAATGAATGTTTGATATTATCAGAGAAATAAAGAATTTAAAATACATTCACACACATGGACCTGGACTAAAGATTGATTCCTTTCTGTTACTTTACCAAATATGTAAGAATAATATGAGCTGTGTGTATAAAGCAACAGAACAACGTAACATTAGAAAAGAAAATGTGTCGTCTGTATTTTATATTTTATATCTGTATCAGGCAGAACTCGCTCTGTACTGTGAAGCTCTTCCTCTTGTCTGCTGTAAAGAATAAATAATGGAGGGTTTCCACCCTGTGAATGAACTGGCAGCTGGAACAGTAGCTATGGTTTCACTCCAGACCAGAGTGGCGTTCAGGGACACTTCCAGATCCCTTTTTGACTGAGGGGGGGCAGGAAGTATGTTTCAGTTATTCCCAATGTTTATGGACCCCATGCAGAAATATTCAGATACACTAAACAGCCCAAACACTGATTGTGATTAACACAAAGCATCTGCAAAGGAGAAACTCACGGGTGCACATAGGAGCCATTTTCATTCAGATATCTTCAGGTCAGAGGTCAACGGGTCCCTTTGAGAAGATTAGCCTAACTTTGGGGCGTTATTTAGCCCTACGGGGTGATTCTAAATGATTGATTGTAGTAGTAGTAATGTTTAAGCTCTAAATAAGAAGGGTCAGTCTTAGAGTTAGTCTTAGAGTTAGTCTTAGAGTCAGTCTTAGAGTTAGTCTTAGAGTTAGGCTTAGAGTCAGTCTTAGGGTTAGTCTTAGAGTTAATCTTAGAGTCAGTCTTAGAGTCAGTCTTAGGGTTAGTCTTAAAGTTAATCTCTTTCTTAGGTGTTTAGAGTTAGTCTTAGAGTCAGTCTTAGGGTTAGTCTTAGAGTTAATCTTAGAGTTACGTCGTCTATCTGGAACTTTCTACAGTTCGAATCAAAGATGTGAAGGGTTAAATATAATTAAAGTTATACTTTATGAACTAATGATTGTGACTGTACACAAACGTTGTGTAATACCATTATGACTAATGTTTCCTTCATTGGTTTCTTTTGTTGCTGTTTTTTTTTTAATGTATTTATTTAATTTGACCCCTGTGACATCCAGGGTGTGGGAAGGGGAGGAGGAGGAGGAGGAGGAAGGAATAAGATGCCCTTTGTCCGGCAGCTGATGAATGTTTGTTTAAATTTAAGTTAAAATGACTCATGTTTAGTGGCCTATTACTGACCATTTCCCATCAATCCAACCTCCAGTATTGAAATTATATTGATAATAGTCAACAGCAGTGTAATGTGGCGTAAACGCAGTTTTTACAGATTTTTAAACTTTTATTCTTATACAAAACCACTGGAAGGTCTGATTCTGTGTTTCATTCTTTATCAAAGATTAAACAACGTAGATGTTGTCTGTTGGGTGTTTGTGTGTTTCTCTATGAATCTCCCATAAGTCCAGTAGAATATTATAATGACCCTTCCTTCTGTTTTACTTTCTTTGATTAAATCCACTGTAGTCTCTCACTGCGGGGATGTTTCCCCTCAGGAGGACGTGTTTGCAACAGAGCTTCTACTTTCTGCTCTTCTAGCTGAGGTTTTGTGTTGCACTGAAGTGGTTTCACTATATTCTGCGATGAATTGATGTGTTGTGCCTCGGAGAGGTCAGAGATATGCAGTCGTACACTTCCTGGAATGTGGTTTTTCTGTAGCTCAGAAAGGTAAATACTGACTTTATTTTACATTTTCATTCATTCATTTCTATTTAAGTTATATTTAAAGTGCTGGCATTGTTTGTTCCTGAGCTGTATCTTAATATTATTTCCCCCACAGAGATAGCTGCACTTTTATTTAACTCATCTGAATCGTGATGTGGATCTGAACGGACAACCCCGCTACGTCCTGCCGCGCTCAGAAGTCAAGGCTAGGAACTCACCCCACCCCAGTTGAGCGTCCTGGCGAGGTCATTTCCTGTTCCCAGAGGAAGAACAGCGACCGGAGGCTGGGGGTTCATCTGCAGCTCATCGAGAGTGGACAGGATCCACCCCACCTACAGAGAGACAGGCACAGAAAGCGTAAAGCCTCGCTCACACTACACGACTCTCTGTCTCCTGATAGAACTAATCACAAATACACTACAGGAAATAAACATATTAACAGTTTGAATTAAACTAAAAGCTCCCTGTGTCAAACTCCCTTTAAGAAATATTATATTTTAACTATTCCTAACATGTCTGTAAAGACCCGTAACTCTAGAAACACGAGCTATAGGCCGTCATATGTCCACAGTCTGACTGTCCAATCAGCATCAATATAACCTAGTGGTTCCCTACCTGGGGGTCGGGACACCCACTAGGGGTTGCCAAAGCTTCACAGGGGGTCTTTGAGGCCTTCTTGCTTTTAAGGGGTGTTTTTTAAGTTTAGATTATTATGAGTATTATTATTATTTCTCAATAAAATAAGTGCTGGTTGGTGGATCAGATACACCCTGAACTGAACACCAACTTACAGCACTGTTTATTCATGTTTGTGTAACAGTATTTGATGAGTTTTTTCTCTAACTGTACGGTTTGCTGCTTCCTGTCTGGTGCTGGGGAGACTCAGCTCTCCGTGGATCCCTGCATGGCTTCCCGATGTGTCTCTGACACGGCCAGATACTCAGAGACTCAGAATACAATGTACGCAAAAGCAACAGATTATAGGAGAACAGAGGCTCACCGTGCCGTCCCCTCCGCAGGCGAGGATCCTCAGATTTGGCACTTTCCGATACAACTCCAACCTGACAATTCACAAAGGGCACAGAGCAGAGGGAGGCCTGGTTGTAGAATAAAAGAGGCTTCTTCAGCAGAAAGCAGTGCTGATTGGTGTTGAGTGGGTGTAATTGGTCCAAGTTTCATGAAAACTGCTCAACCCGTGAGCAGACTGTTTAAATAAAAGAGGATAATGACTCAAATTTAAGCTAGAACATACAGCATTTTCCCCCCAGCAGTGGTTCCTGATAGACTCAACTGGTTATAGAATAAAACCGTTCCTCTGTAAGTGCGTCCTTTATGTTCATAAATGGTTTGAACAGAGTAAAAAAAGCCAGAATGTTACTCTGACTTCAACCCCATGTGCTAAGGAGGGTGAATTTTAATACAACGTCAGAAGTGAAGGGTACTCACGCCTCTCGCAGTCCGCCCTGTGACAGGTCAAAGACTTGTCGAGGGTTCAAGATCCACATGAACATCTGTAACACCTTGGCACCCTGCAGAGAGAAACACAGAACATTATTCTGATGCAATCTTCAGCACTGTTTCTGCAGGAGAGGCTCTATAATTGAGATGATGGTATGATGATTTTCTTTTAGTAAACTCATCTGATAAAACTAATCCCGTTTGAACCGACAGCTTCCTAATTAAATGTTCTGTTGCTGGCAGCCGGCACATTGTAATAACTCCTGTAGCCTCAAACAGCCCGACGAGGCTGAGCACAAAGACTTTACACCTTCAAATAAAGCATCCACTCAGACGCTGCTGAGGCCCGTACGGACGAGCTAAATTAATAAAAGAACATCATTTATTCAAATCTGATAATGTCAGGATGTGAGATTACGTTGGTCTTCTGCAGGGGGCGGAGCCTGATGTGGTAAAGCCAGCTGAGATAATAAAATGCCTCCAATGCCCAAGAAAGAACACCTGTAGAGCCTGCATCCTAATTGTGCTCCAACTGTCTTCATCATTGTGAAATCACACCCTCACTTAACTCCTGCCACCTAAAAAGAGGCAAGCATTGTGTCTGATATTATTTTTAAGTTGAGCATGTGAGCAGAGTGGAGCTGTTTGTTCTCTCCACACTCAGCTCAGATTTCACTCCGCATGTTTAAGCTGTACGATAAAGCTGCTTGATCACAACTTTCTAACT
>NW_026136713.1:25140723-25183223 GCF_905237075.1 Dicentrarchus labrax | reverse complement strand
TTACTGGTAGTATTATAACATCCATCCCCAAAAAATACTTACAATATTACTTTTGTAGACACCCTCCTACTAATTTACAACCCAACGATCCAATCACATCCTTCGACTGGTTTGTGTAATCGGGGAGGAAACCAGTTTGGAAGATGGAAATACTTTTATTCAGTAACTAATTACTAATTAATCATTACTTTGATTTAACAAACAAAAATGGATTTTAATCATCTTCATAATATTACTTTTGAAAAGAGGAATGAGTAATAAATAACATTGCGTGAGTAACTAGCCCGACACTGAATCCTCCACAGTGCCGTGAATAAAAGGATGTTTTCCACAGTCTCAGAAAAACACAGTTCAGACTCAGGAATAAACAATAAGTTATAGAAATTAACTTCTCATCAGCAGTGAGTTTGTGAAGCGTGTAAGTAATATAAGATTAACTGTGTGTGTGTGTGTGTGTGTGTGTGAGAGATACCTTTTCTAGTTGCTCTATGCAGCCAGTGTGAACAACGATCTTACAGGCAGCACATTTCCTCCTGGGGGCCGACTTCTTAAAGGAGAAAACAGACACACACAGCACAGAGAGCGGTGAGACACACAACAGACACGCATCTAACACGCCACAAACACACAGCAAACACAGCAAACACGCCACAAACACACAACAAACACACAGCAAACACAGCAAACACGCCACAAACACACAGCAAACACACAACAAACCGTACAGAGACACTTTTTATAGTTTTAGTTTGTTTATTTCTGCCTCCTTTCTTAATTTATTTTATTTAGTTTTTAGTATAACTTTTATTAAAAACTAAAATCAGAGGTGCTGGTGGGCAAATTGTTTAACTACGGGACACAGACAGGCTTCCAGTCTTTATGCTAAGCTAAGCTACCCAGATGCTGGCTGCAGCCTGATATTTTTATATTATATATTTATATTTCCCATTAAGTTCAAGTATTGCTTTAATTATTGAGCAAAACAAAACTATGTGTGACAATAACTGTGTTTATTTCACGGTGCAGCTGGCAATGAAAATAAAGTGCTGCTGTCCTTCAATCAATCACACTGCTCTAACGACACATGAACTACTCATTATGGGTAATAATATGACAGCTGATAATGGAGGGTCAGTCTGGACGGATACAGAGCGACACTGACACACTGCTACTCTCATATTAAAGACAGACTTTCAGTTCCAGGTGTCTCTGGTCGGCTCTCAGTAATCTCACAGGGTCCAACCACAAAACCTCCTTTATCAATGAATACTGACGTTAAGGAAACGCTCTGATAAACTGTGGCTGACGGCTCTTGGAAAGCATGAGTGGAGGAACTTTTACTGCACGCTATGGTTACATTTAAAAGCTGATAGAAATCTCTTTCATCATCATCTTTGACTTGTATTGAGAGTTTATATAACACTACAATAAAGGTTTTAAAAGAGTGAAAGAGGAACTAATGCACATTACACTGTTCCTTACAGTAAGCAGCTTCATTCAGTACAGCAGTGATACGACCTGTAAAGTCCATTTACTCAGCTACTGTAACAGGAAGCAGAGAGCTGTTTGCTTCCACATAGTTAGGGAGGAACCTGTCGCAGTAGCCAATAGCGCTGTGTGTTAACCCCCCCCAGTCCAGCAGCTGTAGTGGATCCAGTAGCTGAACAATAGTCCAGACTGGGACTGACTGCAGGGTCTGATGGAGGACAGTTTGAGGACAGGGAATAAAGTCTTTAGGTTTATTTGCTCCTGCCACCCCAGGGTTAAATCAATAAAACTGGGTTCACTTTATGATTTTCTTGCAATGTTTTAAACTAAATAAGATTGAACACAGAAATCTACACAATATATCGTCTTTATCAAACTATAGAATCCTTTTTTATTTCTGGAGTCGAGTATAAACTGTGTCAAATATTTGCTTTCGTTGTAGAAGTGAAACTGATCTTTGACTGATTTGAATCTTCACAGATTCGTATCACAAACTGTCTCATGATAAATCTTTACCTTCCTACCATTATTCAATCAACCATGTAATCTATATATAATCTATAAGATAGTGAAAAATGTCCACAGACAAATATATTCAGGTTCAGGTTACTGTCAGGTTCAGGTCACATGACGGTGGACTTGCAGGTCATAGCGGTCCCTCCAGAGTCTCCCTGCACACTACAGCATCTTTCCGTGATGACTGAGACTCAATCAGCCCCATCCAACCGAGCCGGGGCAGGAATGTGCTTATTCATGTCAACTGTGACTTGTCAAAGCAACCTGAGATTCCACCGAGGTCAGGCTGTGCGTTTAGTAGCCGAGAGCGCACGGCGCTGATGGAATATTTATCCAATTAAACAAACGACAGAGAGAGATTATAGTGAATTTATTTTGCTGTGTCTCACCTTGTTCTAGTACGCGCACTGTAATAACATACCATCAGAGATACAGATATGTCATTATCTTAAAGGTTATTTCTGGGCTGCTGTTTGTCAGCGGCGTGCGGATGGAGAGAGGATCTATAATACCTGTAATTTAAACACTTTCTACACAGCTCGCTCAGTCTGAACGAGTGATTTCTTCTGCTGCTTTGTAGACACGGTTGGTCTGAGTGAGAGCGGGGCATCCTGTTTAAAACAATGCCAAATCACCGGACTGTATTTAGAAGCACACAATACGCTCCATTAGCAGAGCGCCGGGACCACCTGCTCTGAGCACGAACGGCGACTGACCATAATTTGACTCATGAATCAGAAAGGATTGAATTTTATGCATGAGGTTTTTGCAGATTTTAAAGTATTGAGCGATTTTTATGTGAAAGCAGCGTTTAATCCCACATGTATTTATTCCTAACATACACAGCTGCACTGAAACCAGTTTTCTACTGAACAGCTCGATTTTAGCTCTTTTTCAGACCATATTCTGTAGAAAGGAGAAACTTCACTGCCACAATCAACTGTCAGCAGCTATATTTAATCCTCTCTATGTAATGCCTGGCTCGTGGCCAGCGTCGGCCAGATCAACCAACCGGGTCGCTTCACAAGCTTTTAAAAGTCGGTGACATTAACCAATACCTGCGGCCGATTCTAAAGTCATCGATCCTCAATGGAAGTGACGTCTGCTTTGATAAACACGCTGCTGAAAGAACCGGATTTATTTATATAAAAGGGGACGTGTTCCAGTCTTATGGAGAACGCGGCCCAGGTCGCTTTATCTGTACAGAACCTTTCAACAACAAGGTCATTCAAAGTTCTGTGTGGTTACATAAGACAGGAAGGATTAACTACACTGTACAAAACACAAGTTGGGAAAAGTCTGAATAAAAAAAAAAACTAACTCAAACTTTTTTGCCAACCTGTAATCTTTTGTTGAGAAAATGTACTTTTGTTTTTTCAGAAAAACTGAAACTTATCTGAGTTTTAGAAACGAACCATTCTGATATTAACAAATGTTCTGATCCATTCAGAGTAGCAGAGTTTTTCCAGTGAGCCCTCTTACTCTGTTTGACCTGCAGGGAACAGAACCTTAATCGGTATCACTGGGAACACCTGTGTTTAACCCTACTGTTTTATGTCAAAATGGCTGCTTTGAAAAAGGTCTACTGACTACAGCTTTCCTCTAACCGTCGCATAAATGTGGCCACAGCACAGAAATACAATTCAAACTAAATATATAATAGCCGCTCTCGTCCACACACAGCAGGCAGCGTGCACACTACTCACTGCGGTCTTCAGGAGGCAGGTGTCCTCTCCGAGGTAACAGAGCTCTCCTGAACAACTCGTCTCCATCCACAGGTGATCCCCGTTCACCGCGTTCTCCTGCAGAGACAGACCGAGAGAGGAAATAATGACATAATAACTCACATTATCCTCGTGCGTCTCTCACTCAAGACTATTTTCAGTCACATTAAACTGCAGCCGTATGCACATAAACACTCTGTAGTGAGAGCGGTCAACGAGTGTGTCAAGCACGTAATTGCTGCTGCTGAGTAGGTGGGTAATTTCACAGTGTATGTTAATCTAAGGTGCTAATCACAACACTACAGGAGCCCCGATTCAAGCGAAAACACACACCTTTACGCATCACAAACATGTAAATGTGAATGATTTCATGCATGTAAAAGGGATGTGACTGGGATCAGTGAACAGCTCTTAGCAGGCGTCGTACTGCCGCTGTATTTATAACACAAACACAGTTCATATCTGGATTGAGATTAGAAATATATTTTATTTCTGTTCTGTTTCAGCACCTAAAATATCATAATATATCAGAAATATCTTAAATTAATCCGTCAACACTACAACTAACTGGGTTAATTGAGTTTATTTCAACCGGTTTGATGACGGGGATACAGAGCAGAAGAGTGTTTAACAGTGACTTAACAAGGCAAATATGTTAATAATAGTTATTAGAGACTGAAATACAACCGCAGAAGGAAGAGGAGAGAACACCAATAATATATATATATATATATATATATATATATATATATATATAGAGATAAGAAGAACTACAGCTGTCTAATCTTTTTCGAATCTCTCTCTCTCGCTCGCTTATTAAAATTTCAGCCCAAACTGTTTCTGCTCCGGTTTCTAACCTTAATCTTTAATTATACAAACCCTAATAGCTCGAAAGGCTGGAAAATATCTCATTATTTATTTTTTTTGTCATAAGTTTTTAAATACACTAATAATCATTAATGATAATTTACTTTCTCTTGAGAAAAACTTGAGTGTAAGTTTTGGAAACACAAAAATCTGTATTTCAGAAATTGTTAAAACTCATTAAAGTGAAAAACTAAATGATTTAATATTTTCAGTGCAACTGTTGTCAGGCACGAAAATAAAGTCCAGAATTTTTTGTTACTAAAACTCAAAGATTTAGAGTTTGAGTTTGGATCAAACCTTAAACATTATGTGAACACAGTTATTTGAAATGATGAGTGTAGCTCGGCCTCACCAGTTAATCAGCCTCATTAATTCCCTTTTAATGGTCATTTATAGACATTTCCTCCTTTCTATACCAAACGCCCAAATAAACGAAATAAATCTGTCCTTTGTTCTGCAGCTTTTCCGTCATTTTGCTAAAACCTCTGAGTGAATATGGAAGATCATCAGCGTGTACATTGAGCCATAGAGCGGCAGTAACTCAGCCCCTCAGTGTATATTAATGAGTGATTAGGTAAATGATGATATATGCCTGTGTGTGTGTGTGTGTGTGTGTGTGTGTGTGTGTGTGTGTGTGTGTGTGTGTGTGTGTCCTGCAGAGAGCTAAAGGCCAGCGATGACGTGGTGGAAGTGTCCCTGCAGACGGAGCCGGAGGGGAATCTCAGATGTGAGCCGACAACAGTGTGTCTACTTCCAACTCCCAATTAATACCACAGCACCTTTTATTTAACGTTCATTATGGACGCAGCATTCACTGAGAGCTGCTTATACACTGAAATACGTCTCATAGACAGAGGAACAACTACCAGCAGACTCCACACTGACGTCCTGTTTGTGAACTGGTATTAGTATTTCAGATGGCGTGCACTGTTTGTTTTCTGCGCCCGGCGAGCACCTACACAGATGATCGGGAGTAAAAACCTCGCTCTGCCACACAGCCCTTCTTCTTCTCTTGTTGAATCAGATAAAAATAGATGCGTGCCTGTCTTCCACTGGGCCCGTTGTAAACAAGGTAAAGTTGGCAGCTGCTTTTAGAAACACAGACTATCATTACAGAATCAGCTCTAACGGGGATTGTCTGTGTGATTATCACAGACCACAACAGCTGCAGGAGAGAAGCTGTGATGGAATTTATAGATGTTTTGTGTTATTGATCATTTCTCTAGGTTTTTATTTATCTTTTTATTTTAAAGCACCAACTTACCAAGGCAAATTCCCTCTATGTGATACCTAGTCTTAGTTATTTGAGCTAATGTTGCTTTCACTTAATGATTAGCCACATATTTGTTTGTTGCTCCCTCTTTGCTTTTTGTTCACTGCCTTTATAAAGTGAAAAATGTTTATACATTTAACATAAGTTGACTTTTATTTTGAAGTAAGTCAGTCACAGGAAGTAACGGTGGAATAATGGTGCAGCTCTGATGTGAACACACACTCCACCTTCAGGGAGAAACCTTTGGATTATTTTATCGCTGATTACAGAAGATTTTCAACCTTTCACTTGATTTGACCTTCTGCTGAAATGCGGTCTTTTATAAAATTGCACCCTGATGATGGGATTCGTTTTTGTCATCACAAGATTGCAAATAGTTTGAGTCATCAGCTGGAGAATAACAGGAATTATTTGGAGGTCTTTGTAAGGTGAAATAGTTTTAGAACTTTTTATTCACATGGATTTCAGTGGATAATGATGCCAAACAAACTTTTTGTTGACTTGTTTCGTGACATTTTTCAGAGCACTCTCCACATCAACTTGGCATTTCCCGAAGCTCAGAGCGTTCGCTGCGTTTCAGACGGCTGTTAAATGTCTCTTTAGCTTTGTGAGGCGTTACGTGAATCAAATCCATTAAGTTCTGTTAAATAAACCCAGAGAAAGTCACATCCCATAAAGTCCTGACTCATCAAACGTTCTTTCCAACGCTCAGCTAACAAGACATTTTCTAGCAATGATCAAAAACCCAACAGAAAATTGCTGCTTTTCATTTCCACATGAACATACGGCTGCTGAAACCAGTCTGCTAACAAATCTGTTGATGGAAAACCAAATGTCATTCAGTGAGTCAGTCTGACAGGAACAGGACAACAGAGACCGACTGTCCGTATTCAGACATGTTGCTTTTAAATACGTGTAGAAGTTTGTTGTTGCTGCTCTGCTCTTGGATTCTTCTGTGCGCTTTACTTCTTGGAGCGTCTCGTACGGGCGGTTACGTTCATGCACTCCCGCCCTGCTCGGCTTCATTACAGGTACTTCTCTTGCCTGCTGATTTTCCATCATGTTTAATCTGTTTTATTGGTAGTAGCGTATTTTATGCTTTTGTTTAAAACTATTAGGTTAGTTTAGTTTGTTTTATCTGCTTTATTATCTTTATTGATGTGGGTCTTTTATTCTTTTAATTCTACCTCACTTAGGTGTGCTTTTATTTTGCCTTATTGCCTCCTGAATTGTTCTTAATCCTGGTTCCAGCCATGTAAGGCACTTTGTGACTTTGTTCTGAAAAGTGCTGCATAAATAAAGTTTCTTTTTATTATTAATATTAGTATAGCAGCACAGCGGCCTCCCATCGCTGAGCCAGGCGGGAAAACAACGTCACTTTCTGTGTAACTGGGGCGATCCGAGAGCAGGAAATCTGAGTGACTGGGCTGTTTGAGTTTTGAGGGAAAGTATTAAATAATCTGAATGTGAAATCAATAAGTCATGTTCTCAAACTAAAAGCCCTCGCTCTTGAATAAAAGAACTGAATACATGAGTTTGTAAAATCTTGCAAAACATCAATTCATATGCAGGAAAATACACAAAAACAAGAAGCACAGAACAGATCTGATGGTTACTGATGATAATATATAAACTGAGTGTATGTGCATGTCTGACCGTCCAGTCCACGAAGGTCCGGAGATCCTTGTTGGGCCCGTTGGACACAGGTGGCAGCGAGGGTTGTGGCGGGCCGAGGTGCTGGAGGCCCGACCGGGAGATCGCTTTCCTACAAACAAACCAAGAAACTTTTATTAACCACCACAGCCTGTAACAGAGACAACGTCATCCTCAACGTGTGACACAGCTCTCTCACCACGGAGCGGCTCAGTCACACGGAGAACTAGTTTTCGGTATAATTTAGTATGTAAATGAATTATTCATGCTATGAGAGCACATTTGGGCGGGTTCTGCTGCAGATATTCAGTGGAGGAGAAGTGGGAACAGCTTGGAGGAGAGACTGCCAGCAGCACTTTGGGGTGACGAGAGAGAGACAGATCCGTTCTGTCGGAGGATGAGTCAGCAGTCGGCTCTCTCGCCATGTTTCTGCCTCGCACCCGATCAAACTTCCTCTTTATGTGTTTCTGTTTCAGCTTCTCCACCATCACCCATCAGATCATCATCTCTCTCCGTCTCATCCGATAGCTCTACATCTAGCATCCATCAGTGACCACTGACCCCTCTTAAGCTCCGCCCCCTTTTGTTGCTCCAATTAAAGTTGAGCAGAACTTCCTGTACTTAGATATGCTACGTGCTAGGCTAATCTATGCTGAAAAGACAACCACTTTTATAAAAAGGTTAACAGATAAAACACAAATATAGTCACATCTTAAGTTAGCAAAATGTGCTAACATTAGATAGCTTACTTAAAGGTCCAGTGTGTAACATTAAGGAGGATCTATTAGCAGAAATGGGATTTAATCTTTGTAAGTATATTAATGAATAATCACCTCAAAACACAACTGTTCTGTTTTTATCTACCGACGCTGCGGATCGTGTGTGTGTGTGTGTGTGTGTGTGTGTGTGTGTGTGTGTGTGTGTGTGTGTGTCTGTCTGTCTGTCAGTGGAAAAGGTTGCACAGAGCATCTGACCCCCCTGCTGAAAGTTTCAGTGGCCGTCGGTCTGAAATGATCAACCAGGACAAAGAGGAGTCCACTTACACACACTGTAACCTGACGACACACACACACACACACACACACACACACACACACACACACACACACACACACACACACACACACACACACACACACATATGCATGTACGCCGCCCTCACGACTCTTGGGATAAAAATAGTATTGCGTGGGTGACAACAGCACAAACGCAAGGACGTATGGGGACTGGACATATGTTACACACACACACACACACACACACACACACACACACACATTGTATACTGTGTGTATATTAGAGCTGAGGCAGCCTGAATGAAGCTGAAGTTGGAGATTATTATGGGGCCTTATGGAGCCAGCCTCTAGTGGCTGTTGGAGGAACTGCAGGTTGCCACTTATACACATGATGACCCTTTGTTCTATGAGTCTGTTGTGGCCAGTGCGATCTTCTTCACTGTCACATGCTGGGGCAGTGGGCTGAGGGTCGCTGACAACAACAGACTAAACAAACTGATCAGGAGGGCCGGTGATGTCGTAGGGGAGGAGCTGGACACCCTGACGACCGTGGCAGAGAGGAGGATGCTGTCCAGGCTTCAGTCCATCTTGGACAATGTCTCTCACCCTCTCTACGACACACTGGCCCAGCAGAGGAGCACCTTCAGCAGAAGACTCCTCTCACCCAGACGCACTACAGAGCGCCACAGGAAATCATTCCTGCCTGTGGTCATCAATCTCTACAACGCCTCCCTCAGAGAGTCAGACACCCCCCCTCTGTAACCTGACCTCAAAACGTAGACTATTATTCTTTTGCACTTTTGTACATTTGATTTTACTGTACATTTGATCTTGTATATTATATATATAGTTATATATATATATTTATTGTGCTGAATGTTGTATATATATATGTTGTTTGTATAATATGTTGTTTGTATATCTGGAGTGTTGAAAGGAAATTAATTTCCCCCTGGGATTATTAAAGTATTTCTGATTCTGATTCTGATGACATTAAAATGTTTTATATTCTTTGTACTCCTGACAGTAGAAGAAAAACACCATAAATACAAAACATATAAAACAGAAACACACAGAAACCACAAGAAGCTAATTTTAGCTCTACATCAGGGTAACCTAACCCTATTCATCGTTTCCTTTAAAGTCCTTTAGTCCATTCAGGGAAGTAACACGATCAGACAGTCTTATTGAAACCACTTATCAGGAAGTGAAACAGAAGGCAGAAAGTGAATGTTTGACATGTTTGAAGAAGTTAATGTAAAACACAGACTGAGCTTGTTGGTGGTTTGCTTTGTTTACTGCAGTTTCATTTTACTGAGTTTGACTGTTTATATTATGTAAATCTACATTAAAGCTCCAGAGATCAGATATATAATATTCATAGGTAAGTTTTCAGTACTGTATAATCACCTGAATATAGGAATCATTGTGTTATTTTACCTTACAATTTACATTTTTTGTGTCGCGTTTTGTGGCCTCTGTACTTTCTCCATCGTACTGGGAAGAGGAGGGTGAACCGAGGGAGTTGCAATCTGCAAATACACCGTTAGATGCCACTAAATCCTACACACTGGACCTTTAAGTTGCTGTAGTTTCATTTGACTCTTTTTTGTTTTGTTTAAGGATACATTTTATTTTGAAAATCTAGATTAAAACAGGAAGTGAAAATATAAAAGATGATTTTCTTTCAAGTTGGTGCAGAAATGAAAACAAGATCCTGATTGTTCAACTAGACTTTGAACATCTCTCTCTCTCACACACACACACACACACACACACTTGTTGCTTGTCTGAGTGAGCAGTGAGGATTATTATAAACTGATTATGGTTGATCAGATATGAATGAATAGGCTCTGTGTGTGTGTGTGTGTGTGTGTGTGTGTGTGTGTGTGTGTGTGTGTGTGTGTCCATTCACAGTGACACAATCGTTGCATGAAAGTGTATCTGAGTGTCTTGTTTCAGGCAGAGAGGGAAAGCCGACCCAACAGCATCAACATACTCATCCTGAAACAAGGTAAATGGGAATACACACTTAAATATGCAAAGACACACACAGTAACACACACACACACACACACACACACACACACAGTAACACACACACACACACACACACACTCAGAGGTCACGGGCAACCATTATATTTGAGTGAGTCTTAATCTACTAAAAGCAGACAGGATCACAGGCATTAAAGCTCACTCCTAAAACACTAAACACACACAAAAAACTGCAGTGTGACGCTTTTCTGTGGTCAAAACCACACACACTAACACACACGCACACACACACACACACACACACACACACACAGTTATTTTAAGTAGATTTGTCCAGTAAAAAAAGCAGTGAAGGGCACCAATCTACGAATATATCCAGTTTAAAAGCATTTAAATAAACAGGAAACAGAGCAGAACACAAATCAAACCACGTCAATCACAAATACTCAGCAGGGTTTCTGTTTCTCCTGCACGTCACAGTTTGTCCAGTTAAAGAAGAAACATGTGTTTTACTCAGTGTCGACATGTTAACGTTACACAGATTCTCAAAAGCAGAGAATAAGAGAAAGAATAAGAGAAAGAATAAGAGAAAGGATGCAGAGATTCTCTGATGTGACCCAAAGACGCTACAAGCTACAGATCAGTGTTACAAAAGGTCGACTGTTATCAGTCCACCTTAACTCCCAAGAGTATCCAAGTTTAAAGCTCTAATCTGTAACATCATCCTCATCAAACAGTGTATAAAGCTCTGGCTCTATGTTCTATATGTAGTTGAGTTCTTCCATTATCCCAAATGTTTCCAACAATGTTCAAACTCAGAGAAATCTGTCATTTTATTCAGGTAACGCTGCGTTTCACCGGTCGCCTGTCGATGGCGTCATATCCCCTTTGTGCCTGCGTCAGCGTTGTGGTTGTCTGCCAGAAGCTGTCATACATTGACTGTTGATCCAGTGTGAAGCCACATTGTTACCATCCTCTGTTTAGATCTTGGTGCTTTTTAACTCTAGATTTGAACCGGATGAAGGATTTTAGTCATCGGACGTCTGGATCTTAAGTTATCAGAGAAACAAGCTGAGCTAACGTTAGCAGCAGCTCGGCTCGCAGCCCCTCCCGGGACGTCCTTTGTCTGTCCAACAGCGTGGGAGAAGCAGTGATTGTTAAGGTGGAACTGCTTTATTCAGTGTGTTTAAGGTGGAACGGCTTTATTCAGTGTGTTTAGTGGTTTTAATCAGCGGGTCTGTTTGTGTTGGAGAGGAGGAGACCTCTGTGGATCATTGGGCTCCCGGTAGAAACCTCCTGAACCATGAACACTGAAGGAATCCTAACCGGGAGAAGCTGACTGCAATGACGCCAATGGTGGTGAAGACAACAACTCCCATGATCCCTCACTGCTTCACCACCTCATCGAGAGAGCCCCCCCCCCAGTATTAGAAACTACGGACTGTATCTTTAAGTAACAAGGTCGAAGTAATTAAAGTCAATCACAGTTAGAATGACGCACTGATTGATCGATGATCGATCAATGATCAATCAATGATCGATCATTGATGTGTTAAAGCCTGATCAGTGCAGCTGAGTGCAGCTGCTTCTACCACCTACTCTCTACTCCTTCCCTTTATCTAACCCTTTCTCTTTCACCGTCTCTGGAACTAATCTCCCTCCTCTTCCTCCTCCACTCTCTCCTCCTCTTCTCTGCATCACGTTCAGTCCTCTCAGATCTTCCCCTCCCGTCACCTCCTCCCCCTCTAATCTCCCTCTTCTTTTTTTGGTCTGTTTGCTCCTCCTCTTCTTGTCATCCTCTGCTCTTCTTTCTCATTCTCCCCCCTTGTCTCCTCTCCTCCTCCTCCTCCTCCAGCAGAGGTGGGTTGTCAGCGTTGCTATGACAACGGCACAGCGGGAGCATCGGCAGCTCATCCAGTAATTATACTGGTAGTGTGTGTGTGTGTGTGTGTGTGTGTGTGTGTGTGTGTGTGTGGTTCAGCAACTTTACAGTAAACTGTAAATGCAGTTACTTAGACTGAGGCCTCATCACCTCATGTGGGATGGAGCACACACACACACACACACACACACACACACACACACACACACACACACACACACACACGATGATGTAATGGCAGTAATTCCTCAGCTGTTTGCTAAAAGCAGATCCTGGGTGATGCTAGGGGTCAGCACTCACTACAGGAGGAGCTGTTTATGGAGCTCAGTACTATTCAGGTGAATCAGGTGGGAAGAGAATAAGCCTCTCGTGGTCGCTGATGGCAGACAAGCCTACACTAGCGTAATGCTCTCCACGCCGCCGCTGTGTATCCAGTTGTGTGTGTGTGTGTGTGTGTGTGTGTGTGTGTGTGTGTGCCCGTCTCAACGCGGCGAGGTTCGCTGATAAAAGTCAAAGCAGAAAAGTTAAGAGCAGCAAACGTAACAAGCAGCTGCAAGTGGGAGGAATGGACGTGTGCAGCAGATTGTGATTACGTGGGAGACGTTGGTTGACAGAAGAGGCACAACTGCAGCAGTTCAGACCCCCCCCCCCAGACTCCCCCTCTGGCTCACACTCTTTACAATATAAGACAGAGCTTCATTGTTTAATGGAGGCTCAGCTCGCTGTGATGGTGTTGTTGCCGATATGGTGCTCATTTTGCCACAGCTCAAACTAACATACAATTAAAGTTTCCAGTCATTTTAATTCATCTCCATCATTATCATGGATAACTACTCTGTACATCTCCAGGTTTTACATCGGGAACAATGTATTTATTTAGCAGGTCCAATGAAATACAATGAGAGTTACTTTTTTGTCACCAACTAATACTTTGTTACAGAACGTCTGGGTTTTTTCAGGTATCTGTACTTTTGTTTTTACTTCCTACATTTGTACACAGATATTTGCACTCCACTTACATTTTCATTACTTTAGTTTTAATGCATTTAAGGGAAATGATTGCAGCTTTTCTGTGGGGTTTTTATTCTGAAAATAAAAAACGACAACTAAAATCAACCCGTTTTGTCTCCATACTCATAAATGGTAGTTTAATGGTAGTAAAATAGAAGATCTGTTGGCCGCATGGTACGCTGACCGTCGTCCTAACATAAGGACCGATGCATATCACTGTCAGGGAAATAAGAGTCCTTTTTAGAATCAGTACTTTTACTAGAGTAAAGAATGTGAGTACTTCTGTGAGACTAAACAGCTGCACACACACTGACAGCTCGCCACCAACAGAAACAGCTCACAGCAGCCAGAGTCTGACATTTAGACCGGCTCATTGGAAGCAGCGTTGGTTTGTTTCACTCGTGTTAACCTGTGTTTCGCTGTAATAATCCGTGTTCCAGGCAGAATTTCAAAGGTTAACGCAGCAGCCACTCACCTGTAGCCGAGAAGCCGGTGAAACCATCGCACCTTTTTCACCCTCCCACTCCTTCCTCCTCGTCCACCTGCTCCAACATTGATCATTATTACTCTAAAAGGTTCCCTCGCTCTTTCTGCTGCTCCAGCGCCGCTCAGACAGCCGGCAGTTATTTCCCCGCGCACTCACAGCACGGCTCAGGTAATTATGCCAATCAACCTGACAGGCAACAGAGACCCGACACCAGACATCTGAGCTCTGTGCTATGTAACAATGTGTGTGTGTGTGTGTGTGTGTGTGTGTGTGTGTGTGTGTTTTTTTGATTCGGGTTGAGCTCACGTAGGTAGTACAGAGTTACGATTTAGCTCGAGATTAGACCTGGTTTCAGATCAGGCTTTAGACTGGCAGCAGTGACATTAAGGTTATAGGAAATGAATGTTAGTCAATGGAAGGAAGAGTGTGTGTGTGTGTGTGTGTGTGTGTGTGTGTGTGTGTGTGTGTGTGTGTGACCTGTGGTGTCCAATGAACTATGACACTGGATCCACTACACCTCCATCCTCAACTCCACCTCTGCTCTGCCTCTTTTTGTTAGATTAGAAAAGAAATCAAACTGATGTTAAATATGGTTGAAGACACACACAGATGTTCTAGATATTGTCTGTTTGTATATTTTATATATTGTATTGTCTCAAGGCTTCATTCCAGTTATATGAACTGATATAAAGTTATGTTGAGTTAGCATCGGCCACAGATCCAAATAATAAAGGCTTATTATTAGTTAGGGCTAATAACACTTTGTCAGTCAGTTAGCGGTCCTATTAGCCAACTGCAGGCTCGCAGTACTCCACTAGCACTGGAGCTTTGGTAGCTGCCAGCGGGGGTAAAGAGGGCAACAGCAGCCTCCCAGTGACTTCAGCCGGGGCTGCATCGTACGATCAGCCCACCAGGATTAGTTTCAGTGAAGCTGGAAGTTATTAAATACAAGCAGAAATGTTAACAGTTTAGATGAAGGAACGTTATCATATTAATGCAAACTCTTAATAAAGTCCAGCTGCTCTGATGAAACCAGAGACATTACAGAGAACTGGGAACAATATAATTATCTCATAATATAACTCACCTAAAACCTCTTCCTGTTCTCATGTGTGAGAATATCTGAGAGCATATTCATCCCCAAACAGCGTCACATTAATAACACACTGTTATTGGACAGTTAAAAGGATAAAAGGTGATATTTTAACGGTCTTTCTCCTTCCTTTCTTCTGCTGCTCTCCATGTTCTGCCTCCTCTCTGTGTCCTTTCCCCTCATCATTCCCTTACAGGTGAACCTGCTCTATTTTTGGAGCATTACGTAAGAGATAACCTGGCAAAGGCAACCTGAGAAAGCCATGCAGACAGTGCATGAGCTCATGCTTACACACACACACACACAGACACTTATCAGTTATATTAAGAGGCCTGACTGTTGGTGCAGTTCGACTGATATGGGGATTTAAAGGCCAAGAACTTTTTTTTTTTAGGCTTTTTATGCTGATGGAGAATTTAATTCTTGACAGTTGCCTGGAAAAAACCCTCAGAAACTGCATTCCAGAGGATTTAAATGTCTCCTCGTGACCAAAAATAGAAAAATACAAGCACTGACGAACACTTTCTCAAATGATACGATGCTTTTAACACAAGGGTTTCCACCAGAGAGAGAGAGAGAGAGAGGGATTGCTCCGCTGTGCTACCATGGAACAGATTCCCATTTATAGCTTCACAAACATTATTGATATAAAATAAGGTTAATAGTTTAAATAATTAGGTGTGTGGTTTGGAGCCAAGGTTGGGCCATCTTTGTCACTTTAGTTTGCTAATAGGTAAATAATATTGGCTAGAATCTGGTGATATGATACGAATCACCATACAGAGGTTACGATACAGTATATTCTGATATATTGTGATACTGTAAATGACACTTTTTATTTGTATTAACACAGTCTCAGGTAATGAGCCCCGCTGCATCAGTGTTAGTACCAAGCTTTAATCCATATTTTAATGGCAGCCACTTAATAAGGAATCAATCAGCTAACAGACGAATCGAAGAAGAGCTGTTCCGATATCGATACCAGTGTCGGACATTGCTGTTTTTCCCAGGATAGCGAAGTCATCAGCCTCCCTGCTCTGACTCTGACGAAGGGTTGACCTCGCCATACAATGCTAACAACCATACAGGCTCTGTTAAATAACCCTCCTCATAAATACTAATATATTTAACACACATGTATCAGAATCAGTATCAGGAAGGAATAAAGGGATCAGAACATCACTAAATCCGGTCTGCAGCACTGATGATCTCAGCCGTCTGACAGAATTATTCATCAAACCATAAACGCTCTACAGACTCCACTCCACTGAGTGCACATTAAATAATCACCAACTGAAGGTGAGTTCATGGCCATGCTGGATAATCTGCTATAATTCTGCTATATGGAGAATTATAACAAAGTATGATGATTTGTTTTGTCAGCTGGGCGAAATATCACAAGCTAATGACGACGTACTGCGAGTTCAGCTGCTCTCATTGGCTGATTGGAGGAGAGAACGAGTCATCAACAGAATGGATGGATGGATCCATATCTGATCAGCACTGTTCGACAGTTTGATCTGAGTTTGGTTGAGCTGGACGGACTCACTGAGAATGAGCTGTCAATCACAAGGTAGCCCCGCCCTAAAGCATACCCTGCTTTATGGTCTGTTTTACTCTAAATGGGACCATCAGTTACTAAATGAACATCATGCTGTATGGAAGAAGACTGAAACTAGAGACTGAGACCAGAAACTCATCAGGAAACTGTTTACTGAGCTCATACATCAACTTCTCCATAAGACTCAATACTATCTGCTTCTTTGTGCAACCAATGGAGCGCCCCCAGCTGGCTGTTACACAGAATGCAGGTTTAAGACCCTTCACAGACCCAGAAGCTCTGTCCGTTATATAAACTACCAACACCTCGAATGTTTCTCACCACTAAACCCTACAGAGGAAACTCCCTTTAACTGCAGTTCAGACTCCTCTGTGGAGACGTTAGGGTCAATTCCCAGCGAACAATATAACAAACACTTTCTCTCTCTCTCCCTTCAATCTTCCCCCTTTCTCTTACATCTCACCCCAATGTCTCTACCTCCCCCCCCTCTCTCTCTCTATGTGGGTCAGTGTGAAAGGCTCGCTCGTTGCCGCTGGTGACACAGCATGCCCAGAGGTGTGTGTGTGTGTGTGTGTGTGTGTGTGTGTGTGAGACAAGAGACAGAGTGCCTGCGTGTCTACAGGCCTCCTCTCGCTGCCTCAGGTAATGAGGTGTGATGGATAAAGGTTCATCACCACATGCAAACACACACAGACGTTATGAGACAGCAGCCGGGAGGGTTTCAGACTGTCGTGGCTCTGGGTTGTCATTAATAACACACACACACACACACACACACACACACACACACACACGCACACACACACACACACACACAGATGATGATTTCGTCTCTCCTCTTTCAGGTTTATGCTTCATGTACATCTTCATTTATTTAACTCCTTCCTTTGCACAACGTTTCCACCTCAGCTCAAGTTTGTTCTTTGTATATTTATATATTGAGTCCTGCTGCGGCGTCCCAGGGTTCGAATCCGACCGGTGGCCCTTTCCCGCTCTCTCTCCACATAGTATTTCTAAATGATTACCAGTAAGGCTGCAAGCAATGATTATTTTCATTATCAATCTTTGGATAAAAGGTGACTTTGTCCACAACCCAGAGATACTCAGTTTACTGTCACTGACCACCACAGAAACATTTGAGAAGCTGAAATCTGGGAATCAAACATTAAGATTATAACTTAACAACTAAAATAGTAGATTCATTTAATAGTTGACAACTCATGAATGAATGAATGAATGAATGAATCCACCTTGCAGTAAATCAGTGATTAGCTACAGGTGAGTAAAGAGCAGGAGATTGTTAATAATATATTCAAACACACACACGTTGTACTTTAACCAACTCCTCTAAGGGAATTTATCATATCGACTTTAAATTCGCTCAGTGCAACCTGAAGACCGCCGCCATTAAACGCCGTGATATTTGTGAATGTGCGTCGAACGGCGCGTCCCTGGCTTGGCGTTTAATTCTGACGTTTCGCCATTAAACAGGAAGTTCAGTGTACCCTCGCTACCACAAACAGGAAGTAAACTGCTCATCGCTGTTACCCCCAATCTATATATCATCTGTCAGCTGCAACACACAACGCAGTGTGAGCCTCGGTCTGACACACACACACACACACAGACACACACACACACACAGACACACACACAGACAGACAGACAGACACACACACACACAGACACACAGACACACACAGACAGACACACAGACACACACACAGACACACACACAGACAGACACACAGACACACACACACACACACACACACACACAGACAGACACACAGACACACACAGACACACACACACACACACACACACACACACACACAGACACACACAGACACACACACAGACACACACACAGACACAGACACACACAGACACACACACACACACAGACACACACAGACACACACACACACACAGACACACAGAAACACACACACACACACACACACACACACACACACACACACAGACACACACACACAGACACACACACACACACACACACACACACACACACACACACACACACACACACACACACACACAGAAACACACACACAGACACACAGAAACACACAGACACACACAGAAACACAGACACACACAGACACACACACACACACACACACACAGACACACACACAGACACACACACACACACACACACACAGACACAGACACACACACACACACACACAGACACAGCCCACAGACACACACAGACACAGACACACACACAGACACGACACACACACAGACACACACACACACACAGACACAGACACACACAGACACAGACACACACAGACACACAGAAACACACACACAGACACACACACACACACACACACACACACACACACACACACACACAGAAACACACACACACACACACACACACACACACACACACACACACACACACACACACACACACACACACACACACAGAAACACACACACAGACACACACACACACACACACACACACACACACACACACACACACACACACACACACACACACACACACAGAAACACACACACAGACACACACACACACACAGACACATAGGAAGGTGACTGCACACATGCCACAACCGACAATAGCAGGAAGAAATCAAACAACACACACAATAACACACACACTAAAGCACACACTAACACACACATTAACATACACACTAACACACACACTGCTGCTTCTTCTTCTGTGGAAATTTATCATCAATCTGCACAAAGTAAATCTCTGATCTGCTCCACGCTGCACAATAATCACACACACACACACACACACACACACACTTCCCATCGGCCAACACTGGACCTGTCAATGTGTGTGTGTGTGTGTGTGTGTGTGTGTGTGTGTGTGTGTGTGTGTGTTGGGGGGGCAGGGTGTGAAGGGTGTGGTTGTCATGGCAACCCCACTCAGACTTCCTTCCCAGTTTTATCTGAGCACACAGCATTCCTCTCCACGTCTGTCTGTCTTCCTCCCTGTCTGTCTGTCCGTCTGTAACTGTCTGTCCCTCTGTAACTGTCTGTCTTCCTCCCTGTCTGTCTGTAACTGTGTGTCTGTGTCAGTCGCTGTTAACCACTACAAGTGAGCGTCTGCGTGGTTCTGTAGGTTCCCGTGGCGACAGACGGCGAGCTCCAGCGTTTGTTGTTGTTGCCCAGCTGTTGTCCCCCCACTGAGCCACACTGATTACCTACAAATAAAACACCTGATGCACCATGAAAGCCCCAGAACCGGCACCGCAGGCACAATTGGCCCACTTGTGGAGGGATCAGACTACAGAACACCTTTCCAGATGGTCACTCTGTCAGATTAGGTGGTCACGGTCCTGCCGTGACCTGGATAAGAGACGGGCGCCAGCAGCGTGACCGAGAAAGGTGATTGGGTCGAGGAGGCACATTTTTGTTATCGGGATGACGACGGAGCGTGAGGGGGGGACATTGTCACACTAGATGAGATAAATTTGGACGTGTTCTGGTCGGGGGGTCGTGAGGTGACTCGGTCCAGCTGGTGATTATCAAACTAATTTTAGGCTGGTGTCCGACCCGCAGTGCGGCGCTGGTTCTTTCTCTCTGCTTTTCTTTTTCCCCCCGACGTTACTAAAGCTGAAACTAACCGTTATTTTTATTAATGTCCATCATTTTCTCCACAAATTAATTAGTTGTTTGGTCCTTAAAATGATGATCACTGTGTTCCAACGTCCCTCAAATGTGTTATTCTGTCCACAAACATATTGAGTTCGATGACTTAGACCACAGAAACTTTTTTAAGATGATTTTTTATTAATTCATTCTGATTGAATCTGCATTAATTAACATCACAACTTCCTGGAGGGACCGTTAAAGAACATTTAATATACTGATGTTAAATGTTTGAAGGTTTATAATGTTACGCTCATCCAGCTTCAGGGAAAGAACCAATGAAAACACTTTAATGATTAAGTGCACATTGATTATTGAGCAATAGTAAATGAGTGAATCAATAACTGACAGCGAGCTAATAAACAATGCAAACTAAATCACACAAATTAAGGCTGATGGCAAAAGTAATCTGCCATTATCTTAAAGTATTAATAATTGTTAAGTATTAACACATTTATTGATGAATGAGTGCTGCTTTACACCGACTGTGGTCATATTTCCATAATCTGCTCCTGAGTTGCTCTCTGACTGAGCTGGGGGGGTTTCTCTACTTTAATAAGTATAATATATGTAATTATAGTCTACTTTTCTCCTCTCTGTGTCTCTGACAGGGAGTGGGTGTGTGAGAGCAGCTGCAGTCGGGTACACTATCAACTCTTATTAGATCACTGTCTTCACACAGACACACACACACACACACACACACACACACACACACACACACACACACACACACACACACACACACACACAGAGAGAAAGGTGTGTATGACTGACATATTGAAGAGGAGCAGATGTTAGAATAAGTAAGTAGATCAGAGGGTTAGTGGAATAAAGTAGTAAACATACTAGTTTTGGACTGTCGGTGGGACAGAACAAGTCACCTGAAGAGATTTTACTCTGGGAAACTGTGATTGGCCTATTTGACTAAATGGGTTAATGTATTATGAAATGAGTCATTAGCAGCAGAGTGCAGAACAGAGGAGCTTTAAAACTGGAGACCTCAAACATTTATGCTACAGTTATATGTGTGTGTGTGTGTGTGTGTGTGTGTGTGTGTGTGTGTGTGTGTGTGTGTGTGTGTGTGTATCCGGTGGTGAGGCTGGATACAGGAAGCCTGACTCTTTCCCTCTGACCTTCCTCCCTCTATTTATAAGCAGTCTCTCTCTCAATAACATGCATGTCAATTTTACCATGTCAACAGTCCGTCTGTGGAGACTCGGTGAAGTTTACAGCCGGCGTACGGTGTCGACCCGACCGATGACTCCCATTGTCGGCTTCTTGAGGGCAGTTTAAGGTTTAACGCTGACACTGATGTTAGACGTTAGCTGTGCCTATAGGCGGGTAAAGCTGGGCGGTTTGAGCATTCATCTGTTAGAGTCTGTCAGTTTCACCCTGTATCACGTTTGATTTGGAGGACTGGGCGTTCAGAAAGGGTTACAGTGGATCAGGAGAAGGGGTGAGGATTAAGACCCGGTTCTATAAGGACCTGGTTCCAAATTTCTCTAAATCCAAAAGTCAGAACTAGCAGAACTAGCATAGCACAATAACACTAGTTAGTGCTTCACTATGAAAAGCTAGTTAGCTAGCAGCTATAAGTCATTGTTTCTGACCATCTGAGCGCGTGCAGCTTCCAGCTCGGAAACATTTTACCTCCAATTTAGACTATTTTACTGTTTTTAACCTGATTGGTAAACAGTCTGGACACCGTGTGAACGTTAACGTTACAGAAAGCTGTCAGTAACTATTACACTGCAACCTGAACTACAGCAACGTTATACACTCACTGCCTACAACAAACCACCACTGGTTACCCACAATCCACCTTCCTTAAAGGGGAAGGCTCGGCTGGTAGCACACGGTGCGGTCAGCCTGTGGGAGGAAGATCAGATCCACTATCAGTACAGTGGGGGGGGGGACAGAAGCCTCTCCTAAATAATCCTTAAGGACAATAAAACCCTGTCTTATTTCCTTTATTGTATATTTATTATCACTATTCTGCTACTATGGCTTTAATAAAGCTTTATCGATTTACTCGATTAATGGATGAATACTCGATTACCTGATTAACGTCGTATGAACAGACCTGCTCAGAAGGACTCGGTACACAGAGCACGTATCTGCCTTTCTCTCAGTTCTGTTCATTTCCAATCTGCTTCCCCACCATGACAGGACAAAAAACACAAAGCTCTCCTCTTTCTGCAGGACGACACATTCTGACGGCGTCCTTCACTGGAGGAGGTGAAGGTCTGTTTGCCTGCCCTTCACTTCACTTCTACACTGGCCTACATTATTCCTCCTCTGGGGGAGGCCGAGGAGAGAAAGGGAGGAGAAAGAGAGTGTGAAACAGAGAGATGAGAGAGCACGAGAGGACACGTGAAGAGAGAGAGGAAGAGGGAGAACTGTGAGGAGAGAGAGAGAGAGAGAGAGAGAGAGAGAGAGAGAGAGAGAGAGAGAAAGAGAGAGAGAGAGAGAGAGAGAGAGAGAGAGAGAGCATCTGTAGGCGTTCTTGGCTTTGCCCAGAGGCCTTGGCTTCTCTCCTCATCCTCCTCCTCATCCTCATCATCATGATCTCTCCTTCACACTTTCACTCTCTCTCCTTCCCCTCCTCGACCTCATCCTCACCTACCTCCCCTGCTCACATCTTTATCCCTCCATCCACCCACTATTTGCTCTTCCTTTTTGCCTCCTCGCTCACGCTCCTGGAGCAAATTCGAATGTTGAATTCAATTTAAATAAAGCAGCAGTTCAGTGAGAGGAAGGCAGTTTCCTAAATTAGTGAACAATCAACAATACAAATACATTGTGTTTGCATTAAATATGCTTCTTATAACAATCATAACAAAGCTGCTGTAGTTTGTAAGACAGTAAAAGACGAGGTGCACTAATAAATACCATCATGTTGTTATATCTCAAGACAGTGGGGGTCCAAACACCCCAGGCAACACTGTGTCCTAGAAATGACATTTATATAGTACATAAAACATGAATATAGCAGCAAACAACTGTTAGCTGTTGGTCTCTCTCCCTCTGCCTGTGTTGTATCGCAGCCTCTCTGTGGTTTGTTTCCATAGCCGGTCTGCTCCGACTGAAACTGCTGTTTTTATCATCTACGTCGGTGAATTAAGGATTTATTTCCACCAAACCAGAGTTGGTGATTGTTGGAAACACTAACAGAGACGCTTTTAATGAGTCTTATTCTGTTTCTGTTCACTTTGAATGAAGTTAGCAATGTTGATATGCAAGGTAAAATCATTTTTGTCTGTGGAGTCTGGTTGACAGGTGCATTTCTCTCCAAGGATTAACGTTGCAGCCATTGCAGACCTTTAAATGTTAACTTAAAATGTTTAAATGTTAATAAACACATTATGTCTCAAGTCACTGCTGATTCTTTCAGTTTTAAGGCAGATCATCGCCTTAAACGTAACCAGAGAAAGCTTAATAACGCTGTATGGATCCTACACTCCTACCTACTGGTTCATTTCAACTCAGATTATTTTAATTACATTCAAATTAACACAAAACCCTGAAATGCAAACACACAAGAGTTTTTATTTGTACTATATTAGCTGATATTTTAGAGTCAAACACTTGTGCTTCTCTACCAGTATTTCTCTCTTTTTGTCCAGCAGAGTCAGCAGAGTATCTTTTCCAAAACTCCCACTCAGAAAACCCACTCTGTTTCTATTAGTGGGAAAGAGAGAGTGAGAGTGAGAGTGAGAGAACTGCTTATTGTCTGTGAGCGGACTACTAACAGTTATAGTGGTGGAGTGTCAACTCAACATAAAGCTGAAACACACACACACACACACACAGATACAAAGAGCGATCTACATCCTGATGGTTTGGATAAAAAAAGGGACAATAAAACAAATGAATTATTAACGAGAACAAATGAAAATAACAAAAGTGTTCCAAGAACCTTTTAGCAGATTTCCCAGTAAAAGCCTGCAGAGAATCAAAGTATAGTTGTAAAAAAGACAAAGATAGCGAGCGCCTACGAGAGCTTTACCAATGTTCATGCCCCACAGTCGACCTACAAATACTTTGAACTGAAATCTCCTTTCCAGAGGCGAGTGGTCGGAGTCACTGCGAGTCACTGCTGGTGCAAACTGATCTGAAACATCTCTCATGATCTAATACTAACACATTCTGTTCTGATTGGTCTGAAGTCTTGACTGTGTGTGTGTGAGAGAGGTACTTATAGGTATTTAAGAGTTAGAACTTAAATAAAAAACCCATTGAAATGAATGGAGAATGGCCCCTCCAGTGAATGTGGACTAACAACAGTTCATTTATATGGAATATATAGATATGAGCCTGTTAAAATAATAACAATCCCTCCATTTTTCCGGCTTATTCTGGAGCATTTTCTACCATTTTAGTCCCCTGTGACTTTTCAACGGTTGATGAGCTGTGCTTCAGTAAGACCAGACATCACTTCGATTGGTTTCACTGGATATTCATTAATAATTCACCATATATTTTGCTTTGCTTTCACTACAGTATCAACAACAACACAGAGACAGAGACGGATCGAGATAGTGATCTAAAGCCGGGCTCAGACTACGGGGAGCTTTGGGCCAGTTAGCCTCAGATTCACCTTTCGAGACAATCGGAGGAGAAATCTGGAGCAGGACCTCGGTTGGTACCGATCGACCTAGATTCTACCTCCAGACCTGCTCCCGTATTCATCACATTCAAAAGTTCCTAAAACAAAGGTGCAAATGGAGAAAGTGATTGGAAAAAAGATGTGATTTAGATGGAGATTGTGGTTAAATACATTGTAATATTATCCTCATGTTCCAGTTTGAGCCCCGGGGGAGACATGCACTCTCTAAATGAACTGTCAATAACAACACAAACACACCCTCCAGGTGATATACTGCACCGCTAACTCGTAAGGAACAAGGCAAAGGTAAAACACAAAGAGAGATATTGATTTCAAATAACACTTTATTCAGTGTTCACACCTCTTAAAACACCACGACTGGATCCCTGATTCATTCTTCATATTCACACAAAGCATTTCTGAAGCACTTTATTGGGACTGTGGATTGTTTCTCTATCACTTTAAAAGAGTGGGAACTTAAACAAATCCTGTTCCAGGACATTTTCCAGGAGTTATTTCTGACAATACAGGACACTGTTTTACAAATGGTCGTATCAGCTGCAGGCAAATTGACTCAGCCCATAAATTATGGTTCAAATCAAGTAGAATTTATATTATTTTACAGAAAATGAATCTTCTAGAAAGATAAAGTGTTCATTGCCCGTACAATTAACATCAGTGTGCAGATATTTGATCATTAACAGGCTGTATGAATGGAGACAGACTCAATGCTGAATAGGTCAGCTCCACTTTACCTCCAATAAACTCGGTCATACAGTTTATCCACCTGAGGGGCTGAAATATAAAAAATCCAGGACAACATGGACCATTTCCAATAAAGTTTCCTCAATTTCCAGGTTTTCCAGGAGTCGTGGGAACCCTGTGGACTGTTTCTGAAGGCGTGTTGAGATCGATGCAAAGTTTAGGCCTCAGAGTCAATGGAAGGACAAACAGATGCAAATGGAGACGGGATCAGGAGGAACGCAGCCTGGGGAAGAATTTAAAGACCGCCTGTAGAGTCGGAAGGGTCGCCTGCTCCTACCTGCCCACCTGGGGGTCGCCCCAGAGGCATAAAGGACTGCCCACCTGGGGGACGCCCCAGAGGCATAAAGGACTGCCCACCTGGGGGTGTCTGTCAGCCTACTGCATCAACCTCTGCCCTCTTCCTCTGGTTGGTTAGCTGCACCATCACACACACACGTTACTCCATATTTGACTCATATACCACCTTATGACTGATGTGTGAATTAGTTATATGTTTATTATTTGGTTTATTATTGTTATTCTGACTGATATATTGTGTGTGTGTGTGTGTGTGTGTGTGTGTGTGTGTGTGTGTGTGTGTGTGTGTGTGGTCTCTCTTTTAATGCTAGCTAGTGCTGCCCCCGGCTAAAGATCTTCCTAGTTGACTAGTAGTTGTTAAATAAAACCAATAGTCGACCAGTCGTAACACATTTATGATATTAATTTATTTATTTGAATATATATATATATATTAATTTAATGACTCTGAACATTTAGTTTGTTTAGTCTCGTTGTTCAAAACACGGAATAAATAACTTCCAGTTTAACTGGTGACTAAAGACAGGCAGCTTCATCAGCAGCACATTTTAAATTCATTTAACTCTTTATTTATTCATCCGAAACCGAAATCTGTTGCCCCCACACTAATCTATATACGACGGTACAGTAAAGTAGGGTTCGGTCTCTACACGGGTCGTCCATCATGTTGTTCTGACTGATCTGGTGTCAGCAAACACACACACAGATGTGCTGCAGTAATGATAACACTTACACACTCTGCAATCAGTTAAGACAGTGTCATGAACCACAGCCAGAACATGGGAGTGATACCACCCTCTCCTCACCCTCTCCTCACCCGTTGCTCTCCATCTCACACACATCTTCCTCTGGCACCTACATAATTACACAGTCTGTCAATGTGTGTGTGTGTGTGTGTGTGTGTGTGTGTGTGGTGTGTTAATGTGGGGGAGGCATCGGATTCGCGCTGTGCATCTGTATCTGACCTTTACTGCTCAGAATAGACGCAGATAAACAGATAAAAGACGAGGAGAAGAAGAAGACAGAAGAGATCAAAGAGAGAGAAAGAGGAGAAAATAATTACTAATTACAGTAATCATAGAAATAATCTAAAATCTTAGAGTGAAAGTGAAGGTAGGTTTACAGTCTAACATCAGGCTACAGCTGCCTAATAAATTAATTATTTACTAATGACTCTCATCTGACCAGAGCAATTAGTGCACACACACACACACACACACACGACCCAGCAGACCTCAGCTGCAGAGACACGCTATAATTAGTGAGACAGCATCTTTATCTCGCTCTCTCTTTCTGTGTGTGTGTCGGTGTGTGTTGGTGGGTGGGCGAGCTACTGTGTGTGTGTGTGTGTGTGTGTGTGTGTGTGTGTGTGTGTGTTTGAGGGCCAAAATGAAAAACAACAAATGAAACTCTTAACTGCAGAGAGAAAAACTTATTATTTAGTCGTATTATAATGTGTGTGTGTGTGTGTGTGTGTGTGTGTGTGTGTGTGAGCTCATCTATCTGAGCGCTCAGAGATGATCAGTGCTTGGTAATCCTACCTACACACACGCACGCACGCACACACACAGACACACACACACACACACACACACACACACACACACACTTCCAAAAGGCCGGGATTAATCTGTGCAGCACATACATGTTTACAATGGTGTGTGTGTGCATATTAACAGGAATCTATAAATAGGGAGTGATGCAGATGTACAGCGACTGGAGGAGAATCAGAGAGCGATGTAAGCGTACAGTAAGTAGAGAACATGATGGTCGTATGTGGACCACGCACAGAGAAACCTCTCCTCTCTGGATGTGGAGCAGCTGGCTGCGAGCTTCACCAAATTAGTCAGCGCAACCATTTGGCATCAGAGCCACAGATCTCTCTCATCCACCAAAACCTTTGAAATGCATTTAAAAGATGATTATGACAGACAATAATC
The DNA here is from genome assembly GCF_905237075.1 of Dicentrarchus labrax. NCBI lineage: Eukaryota > Metazoa > Chordata > Actinopteri > Moronidae > Dicentrarchus > Dicentrarchus labrax. The sequence continues at coordinate 25,155,369 of NW_026136713.1, read as the reverse complement.
CGTGTGGCAGGAAGAGTAAAAACCAGCTGAAGGACTGGAGGAGGTTGATCGTCGTACGTAATTCAGATTTAAAGAAATGTGTCTTTCCCTGCTGCTACCAGAGATGTTTGACACTTCCTGTTATCTGAACTTTGTTATCCAGGACTGATCCGATACGTGTGTGTTAAAAAATAAATTCTTAGGGCTGCACAATTAATGAAAATACTTTAAAACTTCTAATAAAAGCTTCACTAGCCTGGTGTGGCTACACGTTTTGACAAATAAAGGCAGGTCTCAATCCGACCATACGACCTGTTTCCACTCCTCCATTATTTATATTCCTGTAGTCTGTAAGAGTCACACATTTATATAGTTATATTTTTTTAAAACATGCAGGATTTGGGCTGCAACTAACAGATATTTTCATTATCAATTAACCTAAAGCTGAATATTTTCAGTCCAAACTCCAAATATATTCCATTTTTAATCATTTAAGACTGAGAAAAACAACAATTCCTCACAAATTACAAGCTGGAACTGAAGTTTTTACTTGACAAGTGCAAGATATTTATCATATCAACCTTATGTGTTTGTGTAATGTGGGGCACATGAGGTATTTTAATCACTTGGATAGTATTTATATGCCGTCATGTTTTGCTGTAATTGCCATTAACAGATTGTTTTATTCTCTTTTCGCTGTATATTCTGCACACGAACATCATCGTGCCTTTAAACCCGGCAGAAAGTGAAATGAGGGCGACACGGAGAGAAAGACAGTTAGAGTCGCAGTGATGGAGTCAGTGACACCTCAGCAGTCAACTCCACAGGTTCATTATCGGCTCGAACGAGACAGATGGGCCCGTTGGAAGGGAGAGAGGAGGCGCTGCTGTTAAAGTACTAATGCAAACCAGGAAAACACGACTGCTGGTCTCTGTACAGTCCCACCTTCTGTGTTGTGTTTAAGGGCATAATCAGAGTAGTAGTTTCTCTTTCCGTGTTCTTTTCTAGCCTAGATTTACACTTTACTGGTGGGTAACTTAAATGCACTCATTTTGGTTTAAAAAGGTGCTCCAGCACGGGAACATCTCCACAGACTCCAGATTTAAAAACTCTGCATACTGTAAAATACAGAGAGAGTTACCTGGTGGCTTAATTACCTTTGTGTGGATTCATTCAGCCTGAATGTAATGGATGTTCATTTATATGTAAAAGTGCCACACTCCAGCTTCAAGTGTACTTGTGATCCTCCCTCTCCCATTAGATAGCCACAAGGCCTGCAAAAACCTTCCTCCAACTATAAAAAGAGATAATTACTGTAGCTTGCCCATTGTCGACACAACCAGCCATCCAGGAAGGCAACTGTCCACACAGCCAGCAACCAGAAAGAGACAGACGAGCAGCCATCCAGCTACCACCCAGTCTTTCAGGTGACAGTTTGTACAGATAAAGCAGGGGTTCAGTGGCACGATAAAAGATGCATTAGCAGGTTTGGCTTCACGAGGGATCAAACCCAGAACCTCCAGCTCAGAGACAATCTCACTAACAGCTAGTAATCCAGTCCTTTCACTCAGCCAGTCAATTAGGCCATTCAATCAATCATTCAGCCAGCTGTCCGTCCAGCTCGTTTACACACTGTCGCTGTGTGAATGTCTGCATCCTGTCCAGCTTTGCTTGTTTTTAATTATGAATAATGTTAACACCCTGTTTCAGAGCAGCTAAAGGACAAAAATTAAATCAGTAAAACCTTTCAAAACAGCACATTTTCTTAAGTCGTGTTTAACACAGTCGCAGATCAATGTCCATTAATGTCAATCATACACATAAAAACCAGCAGGTGCAGCTCTGTGACGCTGTCGTGGCCTTTCAAGCTAAACTCTATCTCTATGCTCTATATGTAGTTGTGGTTGTCTGTCAGAAGCTGCTGACTTTGACTTATCTATATTTAAATGACAAAAAAGTTCTCTTTTTCATTTTTATCAAAACTTAGTGAAAGAGAAACAACTTCAAACAAATATTTACAGATTAAAAGAAGAACGGCAACCGTTGACTCACGAGTACAGAATCCAGTCCTCGACAATTAAAACATTAAAAGCATTTTAAGTATTTTACTCTGTGTATTTTGCTTTGTGTCTGTTTTAACTGGGACTCATGAGTGTGCCGACTGTTATTTTTGTATGAGGAACGCACTGGCTGAGAATTTACAACTCATCTCTGCCCCGTGCCTCCTTCCTTTACATCTGAGGAATGTAAACACACACCTACAGTATATAAAGTGGCAGAGTCGTGTCTTCCACACTGAATCACAACAGGCTCTGTTAATTCAGTTCCCATGCTGTTGCCTGTTTGCTCATTATACTGCAGTAACAGGTCTGTTTCTGAAGCTGTAGTGGAGCCACAGCAACAGAAAGGTCTTTAAGTGTGTGAGTTCATTTAGAAACTGGTCAGTCAGAAGACTTCTAACATGTCTGAGTGTGTCTGAGGGAGAAGGAAGTAATTGACTAATCTTCAATGTGTCAAGGTTTCTCATCAACAAGGTTCCTCTTCTTCTCTATTACGCCAGGAAGATCCACTTCTCTTTTCTCTCTTTTTTCACCTTTCGCTCTCTTTTTTTTTTTTTAGCTCCATTTCCAAGCAGGAAAAGTCTCTTAGAGCCAGCCAGACGACTAATAAGGAGCTGTTCCTGTCAGCCAATCCCCCATAATGCCTCAGCAGACTGCATTATGGGCAAAATAAAACCCAACACACACTCCCAAACACTCCTGAAAAGGCCAGGAAAGGAGAGCGAGAGAGAGAGAGAGAGAGGGAGAGAGAGAGAGAGAGAGAGAGAGAGGGAGAGAGAGAGGGAGAGGGAACTGAGAAATTGTTCCTAAAACAGACATGATCATTCTTCTTCTTCTTAGCAGAAAAAGATAGATATACATCTACCAGCCAACTCGAGCCACGTCGTACTAACACCTCTGTATGTCTATATATGTGTGCACAGAGAGAGAGAGAGAGAGAGTGAGAGAGAGAGAGAGAGTGTCTGTGAGTCAGAGTTGAAACACACCACATCATCATGATTAACACATGCTTATGCTCTAACTAACATACACACGCACATTATTCAGTGCGTTTGACGGAGGCAGGAAACGATACACCGACTCCCTTCGGCGTCGCAACGTCCGTCCTGCACCAACCCCCCCCCTCACCCAGAGAGGTCGGGCACGACATCCATCACCTGTACAAATACCTTTAAAGGCATTAAAAGGCACAACATATATTAATGATGAATGTCCATATGTTTTAGATAATGTACACTGACACTGGGTCAGGTTGAAAATGTTTTATAGGCTGAGAATTCGTGCACTTTTTTTTAAGGGTGAAAAACATGAAACTAACCGAATTACACCCCACAAGTGTCAGTACGCTCTATAAAAGGTCTCATAATGGCTGGTTACTGAGAGCAGTTGAGGGAAATTCATGGGGGAAAGTACTCAGTTCTCACTTAAATGTGAATTATACAGAGTTGTATCACATTGTTCCTTAAAGGAGCCCTTTTCTATCAGAGAGTAAACTGACTAAAGGACATATTTCATATTATCATCAATACATAACCATCAAACAGACTTAATAGGCTTCTTATTTGACTAATTCAGTGTTTTCTTCTCATTTTTCTATCAGCTCTTTCTTCTGTTAAAGGTCCAGTGTGTAACATTGCATCATGGGAAACTAAAATTCTCCACTAAAATATAATATTAGTCCAAGAAGTTGGACCAGAGATGAAAAACAGCAGCTTTATAAAGCAGCAGCTGACCCGTCTTTAAAATGATCCATACATCCATACATCCATACAGCTCACTCCTCCTCCTCCTCCTCCTCCTCCTCTTCCTCCTAACAGGAAAACAGCCTGATAAATATTCATGTATATCTGTTCATCTGTTCTGGGGATGAGAGAGAGAATTGTGTCAGTAAGCCTTGTATTTCATCAACAATTGGTGCTCTGATCGTCTGCTTAAGAATTCATGAGTGTCTTTAAGCTGCCCGGACTGTGAGCCAAGCTTTCCACTGAATTTAACACAAACTGAGCTACGAACCCGACTCGCACACCGGCTGTATAAAACATAAGGGAGCAGCTCTTTCTACTGTATACCACTGAGTGCACAGGTGTGTTCAGGTGAAAGCTCTCATCCCTTATTTATTTCATTGGTTAAATCCACTTTAGCTCTGACGGGAGACGGAGACAGGCGAGGGCAGGAGGTTCAAACACTAAAAGAACAAAGGGTGAAGAGTCCTTTTGTGCTAGTTACTAACATATCTTGGAGTTGTTGCAGAAGGATTTAATTATTGAATCAATCACAGACTACATGAAAGAAGCACAATAAGATGAAACATCAGGGGATCATCAAACAGAGTTACTACAGTTCATCCTGAGGGGAACATTTCACATACGTTCAATTCTAGTTGAGACGTTTCACTCAGAGCTGCCAATCTATAACATGTTGGGATATTTCAGTGGAGAAATACAAACTCTGACCTGCTGGTGGCGCTAAAGTCACACAGATTCAGCATTAGCAAAACACGAGGTAACTAGTTAACTAGTTAGTAAACTAGTTAATCTGAATACATGAAGTTAGTGGTTAGTCATTTACATCTTGATAAAAGTTATCAAAACGTTTTTAGCTTTTAAGTTTGTTTATATTTATTTCAAACATGTAAAACAAAAAACAAAAACAAACTAAGATTAAAATGAAATGAAGTTCACTTACAGTATTTATTCCTACCTCTTCTTCGCTTCTTGTCAGGCTACTTTTTAGCTAACAAAACATTCATGTAGACTAGCTAACTAGTTAACTGGTAGCGTTTAACTATAATAAAATGTGACTGTATCTGTGTCACTTTAATCTTAAGCACATAGCTGATCTAAGCACAGGGGCGGGGCTCACAGTGAAAGTGGCGGACCGCACCACCCGTGTGGTTAAAAATGGAAGAGCCAAGTTGGTGAAGGGAGTATTGCAGACTCCGCCCTCGTCCTTTATAAGAGTCTCTACGTTTCTGTCAAAGTCTGATTCATAGCAAACACATCTTTGCTTTGTGCGGAGAGACTGAAAGCTCCAGTGATGGTTGCTGTCCATAAGTCATTTAACTTGTGCTTAAGTGGTAAATATGCTGAACGATTTCCCCTCTTTTGTATAATGATTATTCTTTTTCTCCTTTGACCTTTGAGGCGTAATTTCCCCGGGGAGAGCCGATGCTATTGTACTGCACTGTGACGTATTGCTGTGTTACACAATTACTGTAAGCAGCGCTGCATTACAGAGCTTTCTAAATCTGAAACATGTCTTTCCGTTGGGCTGCTGACCCGTGTGTATTGTTTATATAAAAAGAAACTGAGGACTTGGATCACCGGGTTAAAAATTCATGAGTGCCTTTAAGAGCCCCGCAGTAAGTACGTCTATGAAATCTGATCCAGGCTTTACTACGAGTCCCAAACGTGCCTCTCTACCGTAACAGTGCAAAGCTTCATTTAGAAAAGCAGAAATATTATTTTAGTGTTGGACAAACAGGAGGAACTCTTGAGAAGTGGCTGTAATTGTTAAAAATATATCAGAGAGCGCCGGGGGACAGTCTTTGAAGTCACACAGTTTTATTTTTAGAGTTAACTTTTATTGCTCAACCTCGTGTATCAGTTCTCCATCGGGTGTTAGGGTCTGTCACCATCGCCATCATCATTTACTCTTCCTCTTTAATACTATATCTCCAGTCATCACACACCTTTTGACTTCTTCTCAAACATTCCCCCTCCCTCTCTCTCGCTCCCTCTCTCTCTCTCTCTCCCCCCCTCTCCTCGCTCTCTCTCTCTCTCTCCCTCTCTCTCTCTCCCTCTCTCCATCTTTTATTCCCTCGCTCTCTCTCTTCCTCTCTCTCCCTCCCTCTCCCTCTCTCTCTCCCCCCTCTCTCACTCCCTCTCTCTCTCTCTCTCTCTCTCTCTCTCTCTCCCCCCCTCTCTCGCTCTGTCGCTCTGTCTCTCTCTCCCTCTCTCTCTCTCCCTCTCTCCATCTTTTATTCCCTCGCTCTCTCTGTGTTTTGTCCTAATTGAAGGCTGAAAAGAGAGTTTTAGATTGTGGCAGCATCAAATGATGAAAGGCCTTTGATCGCTGTTTACCCCTGCAGGTGGTGCACAGCGGTAGCAACATGAGATACATCTATATCTTTTTATGTTTTCCCTCTCTTCTTGTTGTCCCCCCCCCCGCTGTATATTGTCTCGCAGCCTGAGCAGACATGAACAGTATATTGCACTGTGGTTTGACAAGCACTTATTGTGATGTGTTGTTTGTGAAGCGGGCTGTAAATAGTGGAGGGATAACGTTACAACATCCTGTCCTGTGGCGGTTTGTTTCTGCACCGTTTCCCATAAAGGCTGTGCTGAAATCTCGCCACGATAAGCCGGGTGACGAAACAAAGCGCTTGTTTCTTTCTGGCTCGCCCTCTTAGGCAAACTGGTCATGTTGGCATTTTTTAACCAACAGTCAGGGTCGGGGGGGTGCAGGGCTCCTGGAGGGCCCAGGTACAGGATGTAATCTCGCTCACATCCAAACTATAACCAAAGTTTGTCTTTACAGTCAGAATTAGATATTTTAAAATATGACAGAGTGAATTTTCCCAGCACCACAAATGGTAAATGGTAAATGGACCTGTACTTGTATAGCACCTTTCTAGTCTTCCGACCACTCAAAGCGCTTTTACACTACGTGCCACATTCACCCTTTCACACACATTCACTCAGTGATGGCAAAGTCCATCGAACAGAAACTAACATTCATACACACTCACACACCGATGCATGGCATCGGGAGCAATTCGGGGTTCAGTATCTTGCTCAAGGATACTTCGACATGTGGCACCAGGGATCGAACCCACAACCTTCCGATTGAGGAACGACCTGCTCTGCCTCTGAGCCACAGCCGCCCAAACATCTCCAGATGTACAAGAAAGCCTCTTGGACACCCTTTGGTTTTGGATTTTGCAGCCATTTCTGTCAATTCGCACACATGTATATTAACCTTTTCTTATGTCAACGGCCCGGATGAAAGCTTAGAATCTCGTCTATTTATTGATCAAAACGCGTTTGGGATACAACCACAACAGCAGCCACAATCGGCGCCTCAAACTAGCGAATCATAAAATTGAGCCAACTCACCACTCGTCCTGTGTCATTGCCAAAGGTTCATTATATCCACTCACTACATGAGCACATAGGTAAATGCCAATGAACAGCTGTGAATGGTTGAAGAACAGCTTTTCATTTACTTTGGGTAAATGTTGTTTTTAGGCGTTCTAAGGTCATTGTACATACATGGTAAGATTAACCTCTTTATAAACTCCTCCCAGTGAATCGATCAGAGCCTGTTGATCGCTGCCTGTAGCTTTAATGTATTATCTCTTTTCTTTTACATTAATTTCATAAAATTAGGTGTTATTGAGGAAGTGGTATCAAAGTAAGGCGTTATGAAAGATTCCCAGTCACAGACAGACAGGAAGTGCCGGACAAACAGCTCACAGATTGAGTGACCAGCTGGTTGACTGACTGGCTAATTGAAGTAATGTCTTACAGACTAACTGGCGTGCTGACTAACTGGTTGGCGTGATACACACACACACACACACACACACACACACACACACACACAAAGCAACTGTCTCTCTGACTGAGGACTGTCATGCAGGCCGACAGTGAGGCCAGCTAAGAATAGATAATAGGAGGGATGGTATTTTCTTGGAACAGACACACAAAGTGTGACGACCAATGTCTGGCAGATACGTTACACATGCCTTACACATAATACCACAACCACACACACACACACACACACACACACGCTGTCTTTGATGTCCAACGCCATCATTTCTCAGCTCTTTCATATTGCCACATATGGTAATTCATTTCTTGGCACTGGCCACTTCAAAGCTATGTAAACTACCTTCCTACAAACCTTCTCTCCAGACCGGATTAATGCCATTTCCTCCACACAAGTCCACAAAGAGGGAAAATTCATGGATTTATCCATAGCTTTGTCCAATTGGGTCAAAGGTCAAAACAACACCAAGACATGGCGTGTAACTGACACTAATGAGTGTCTCTATGATTATGATGTACAGCCAGAGGAGCTAGAGAAAGACACAGACAGATTTATCTGCTGTAATTAAAATTCCTCCAGTGCTAACGTACAATTAACATACTGTAGAGGATTAAAAGTACAGTTAAATCCAGAATCTACTCTCTGACACTGTGTACAAACCACTTCCTCATTAATAGTAAAACGTTCTTTCAGCAGAATACATTGTTGTGGATAATAACAAACAATGGCTGCACTTACAGGAGCCAAATGTTCTCTTTCCAAATGAAATTAATCCAACTGGGGATTCCAGCGAAGCCGTTTACAGTAAATAAACGAGCAGCGGACTGAAACCAGTGGAAAAGCCAACAGAGTGGAGGGCGATACGGGTGGAAAATATTCCTCCAATCTTGTCCGGTCACCATATTTCCCCCCAGAGAGCTTGCTATCACCCCGACTCATCTTCCAATCAATATCCATAGAAAGAGATTAATATGAAGAGCAGCAATATTAAGCCTCGAGTGAGTGAGATTGATATTTTGGGAAAATGTCAAATTGAGCCTCAGCGTGCAGTTGCCAGGCAACCAGCAGAGACTCCAGGACTAATAGATGTATTGATTAGTTATGAAGTGATCAAGGACGGCTGATCAACATTAAAGTGTCTGCAGAAGTTACTGTAAGTGTCAAACATCGGTTCCTCAGTCACCATCGTGGTTTCTACACTTTTCTCCTGAATGACCAAAAATAACTAATCTAATAACTACCTGTTACTGGTTATTATTTAATATTATATATATTTATATATATGGTATAATAATGTCACGTTGTGAAATCTACAGCATAACCCAATGTGATTTTTATATTTGATTACTTAATAAAAATGTAATCTAAAACAACATTTTACTGGCTAAGATAACATGAATATTAGAGCAATATGTCCATTAAATAATGGAATTATACTTTGTTTTGATATCAGCCGTTGGTTGTCCTGCTCTTTAAATATCAGCATCAATTCAATTTTATTTGTATAGAATTCATAACAGAAGTTATCTCAGGACACTTTTCAAATAGAGCAGGTCTAGACCGAAGTCTTTAAAACATTATTTACAGAGACCCAACAGTACCACCATGAGCAAGACCTTGGAGACAAGGGCAAGGAAACACTGCCTTTAAAGCCAATGACAAACCTTTATCCCCACAACTACAACTTTGTCAGATTTTGTACTGATGAATCAAACAGTCTTGGTTAGCTGAGAGCAAGGTTAGCTTTTCTCCCTGTGTTTCCAGTCTCTATGCTAAGCTATGCTAGCATTTATCGTACAGATATGAGAGTGGTATCGATCTCGTAATCTGACGCGCAAGAAATCTTCATTATGTCCCTTTTTTATTTAATAAGATTTGATGATAAAACCAATTTTCTGTATTTTTTAAATTTATTTTGAATATTTTTTTCCATTATTATGTTTTATTAACTTATATAACCTTTCAGCTCACCTTGTACAGATTATAGTGATATGGATCATATTAAAATACCAATGTAGACACACCAGAGTTAAAGGGTTACGATGCATTTACAGAAACAAGAACTATTCTGGCTCTTATATTAACTCCTGACTCTCTCACAGTGAGATCGTGCAGACTGTGACCATCTTTGCAAACATTCATATTTGACTGGATTTGAATACGCGAGTGTTGGCTGCAATAAACTGGAAGATTTGAGTGCATCTGCAGCTGAGGATTGACCAGCACACCCCAAACACACCCTGTACTCACAGTTAAATAAATCAAATCAGGTTTTTTGACGTGCACAATCTAACAAATCCACTTTTTTCCCCCCGACCGAGGCAACAGATCTATCAGAACAAACTCCTGCTGCAGTTATAAAGCTGGTGAGGGCGACCCAGCTGCGGCACTCCCAGTGATGAACAATCTCCTGGAAACCTCACTTAACCAGAAATGCTTCCCCCCTGAGGAGGAAAACACCCAGAGGAAGAGAGAGAGAGTAAATGATGACACAATAAAATAGAAAGAGTGGCGAGTCCTCCCTGATGCTTTCGCCTCACAGTGGAACTCAAGTGGGTGTAGACTGCGAGTCTTCAAAACCGATGGAAAATAATCAACAGGACAAATAATGATCGGTCAAATGGATCCTAATAGGATTATACTGTACCATCCCTTTAACAAATGACAGGGATTTCCTTCCCAAATGGCCACTTTATTCTGATTTAATGTGTTTACATGATGCATGTATAATCTGATTGGGTTGCTGAAATAAAAGACTCCATTTTAACAAAATATGAACCGTATTTCACATTTAATTCAATTTATTTATTGAATATAGCCTTAAATTGTAAATTAGAGAATATATTTCAGTTTTTTAAAGTTTTTTTTTCAAATTAAAGCTCCAATCTGTAATAATATTCTCATTAAACAGTGTATAAGCTCTGGCTCTATGTTCTATATGTAGTTGAGTTCTTCCATTATCCCAAATGTTTCCAACAATGTTCAAACTCAGAGAAATCTGTCATTTTATTCAGGTAACGCTGCGTTTCACCGGTCGCCTGTCGATGGCGTCATATCCCCTTTGTGCCTGCGTCAGCGTTGTGGTTGTCTGCCAGAAGCTGTCACACATTGACTGTTGATCCAGTGTGAAGCCACATTGTTACATCCACTGTTTAGATCTTGGTGCTTTTTAACTCTAGATTTGAACCGGATGAAGGATTTTAGTCATCGGACGTCAGAGAGTGGAAACCAAAGTGTGAAATACAAACAGAAACTGTGACCTTATCACCACGTTTCTGTTAAAATTAGTCAAAAATGAACAAACGTCCCGTTGTTGTCGGTTGGATTCGGGCGATTCTGGAGACAAACTGTTGCTTTGCCTCAAATCAGACACAAACAAGTCAATCAGACTCAGTTTAAATGATTGATTTGACCTCCAAACGACAAGGCTGCCACACACAGACAGACAGACAGACAGAGCGAGGACAGACAGAATGACTGATAGATGTCTCACATCCTCAACATTTGACAACCAAAACTGCTGTGTGATTGTGAGTGTTTGGTCTCGGGCCAGCGTTCACTATCAACAGCAGCTGCCAGTCGCACCGGGGTGTCAGGCTGCTGCTGGCACACACACACACACACACACACACACACAGCCCATAAATCAATACTGTTTCTCTACCCCCCCGACACACACACACACACACACACACACACACACAACACTAACCCCCTTCACATGCTCCGACACAACAGAGCTACAGCACCACAGGGAAATCAGGCCTGCACAATTAATTTAAATATTATCCAAATCACAAGAAGCCGCAGTTTGTTTGATGAAGACGAGTAACAGCGGCGTTACGATGAAGCACTGAAGCTCCATCAACTGATGTAAGAACACAACAGATGGCACATAAATGGGCTTCTGGTACGTTGTTTTTACACTGGAAATTAACATTCACACAACTCCTGAATCATATATATGTACAATTTATATGACTTTACCATATTGTGCAGCCCTAAGGGAAACACACACACACACACACACACACACACACACACACACACACATTGCTGTATGCAAATGCTTTGATCCAGCACTGACATGAGCTATAAAGCTGCTCTGTGTGTAACAATGCCATGATGAGGGTGGTAACAGCACGATAGCCTGAACCAGAATATGTTTATATACATTTAATATTCATATAAATATAATTCAGCTTTAAAATGAGCATTACACCCTCTACTGTAATCCCCCTCTCTCTCTCTCTCTCTCTCTCTCTCTCTGTGTGTGTGTTTATAAGCTTTATGTAGCTTCTTCCAGCAGCATTAGCTCACAATATGTGAGATAAACATGAAGAATAGGTACAAACACAGACCAGCACATCCTCCTCAGACCAGTATCCTGTCCCAGCATCCTCCCAGTCCCCACACACACACACACACACACACACTCACACACACTCACCGATACGAGGTCTGCTTTCTGAACGCCAGTCCTCTTAATTTCTCCTCCAGAGTCTCCTTCTCCATGTCGGGCAGGCTGCTGAATGTGTCGCTGCAGCAGCCCACCGCAGCCTCCTCCGAGCCGGCGCCGGACTCCGAGTCGCCTCCGTCGGCTCCCAGAGAGGCCAGACGCCCGCTGAAGCCCCCCGTCGTCGCCGGGTTGGTTCTGTCCTTCGCTTGGGGGTCCATGCTGGTCGGGTCCTCGCACTGGACCCCCGCGCCTCCTGTCTCCCCTGCCTGGACCGTGTGTGTGAGGGAGGGAGCGGGGGACGGGACGGTGCCGGTGGCGGGAGGATTGAACGGTTCTCAGCGGGTCGACCGTTGGAATCTCCGGCCGCTTTTATATACCGCAGCCAGGTTCGGCAGCACGCGCAGCCGCCCGGACGTCAGACCGAACTGCAGTCGCGAGCCCTCACTGACCAACTGGGAGGCAGCTACGTCAAGCTAGGCGACGTCATCAGGGAAGTGGAGAGCGTTAGCCTTCCAAAATAAAAGTTCAAAAATAACAGAATCTTTTATTGGGTGTGTTTTTATGTTGCTCTCAGTGTACAAACACAGATAGAGTGTAAATAAACAACAATAATAACAACAATAAACACTATGTACAGTTATATAAACAAACAAAAACATTTGTAGACAGTAGAAAATAATCTGCTATGTTCCCTATCGATCACATCTGTATATAAAAAGCTTTACATACAACTTCTATTCTACTTATTTCTATTTTCATTATATCTTGTATTTTTCTATTCTATTTTTTATTTGATGTGTATTTCTGTTGTGTTGTATCTGAATCTCTGCAGAGTGGGATCAATAAAGTCTTATCTTATGTGAAGATGTGTTTGAATGATTGTATTCTTTTATGTTTTATAAAAGAAATAAAAACTTCAACAATGAGAAAAAATAAACAGCAAATAGTTTACAGCTTTAGTTTAAATTAGTATTTTTTATTTATTTCATTATTCACATGTTATCATCAATATTATTATCATTCATCATTTCTAGTTTAGTTGTTACTGTTGCTTTCTCGTTATTTATTTATGAAAGGAAAAAGGTTGTGAGAAAAGTATAAATGTAATGATTATATAGTTTATTGTATATTAGATGGGTTTATATTGTTGTAATTAATATTATTGTGTGCTGTACGAGCAACAATAATTACAGGATTTATGTATCTACATGTACATATCTATATATAAATGTCTATATCTCTCTATATATCTATATACATATATATAGAGAGATATAGACATTTATATATACATATATATAAATGTATATATAGATATCTATATATATAGATATATATATATAGATATATATATATATATTTATATATATATATATATAAATATATATATATATATTTATATATATTATTATACATCCATTATACATCCATAATCCATCCATCATCCATCCATCATATATATTTATATATATATATATATATATATATAGAGAGAGAGAGAGAGAGAGAGAGAGAGAGAGAGATGTGTGTGTGTATTAATTAATAAATCTTACTTTAAAAGGCTTTTATTTTCAAATAAATTACCGGAAGTCGGGTATTTGATTGTTTCTGACTAGCGCGAGCGGAGAGAGGGCGGAGTCAACAGTGTGTGTGTGTGTGTGTGTGTGTGTGTGTGTGTGTGTGTGTGTGAGTGAGTGAGTGTGGACTACAACTGACTCCATCATCCATCATCTATCATCCATCATCTATCATCCATCTATCATCCATCATCCATCATCCATCCATCATCCATCATCCATCATTCATCCATCATCCATCATCCATCCATCATCCATCATCCATCCATCATCCATCATCCATCATCCATCCATCATCCATCATCCATCATCCATCCATCATCCATCCATCATCCATCATCCATCCATCATCCATCCATCATCCATCATCCATCATCCATCATCCATCATCCATCCATCATCCATCATCCATCATCCATCCATCATCCATCCATCATCCATCATCCATCATCCATCCATCATCCATCCATCATCCATCATCTATCATCCATCATCCATCCATCATCCATCCATCATCCATCATCCATCCATCATCCATCATCCATCCATCATCTATCATCCATCCATCATCCATCATCCATCCATCATCTATCCATCATCCATCCATCATCCATCATCCATCATCCATCCATCATCCACCCATCATCCATCATCCATCCATCATCCATCCATCATCTATCCATCATCCATCATCTATCCATCATCCATCCATCATCCATCATCCATCATCCATCCATCATCCATCCATCATCTATCCATCATCCATCATCCATCCATCATCTATCATCCATCCATCATCCATCATCCATCCATCATCCATCCATCATCCATCCATCATCTATCCATCATCCATCCATCATCCATCATCCATCATCCATCCATCATCCATCATCCATCCATCATCCACCCATCATCCATCATCTATCATCCATCCATCATCCATCATCCATCCATCATCCATCCATCATCCATCCATCATCCATCATCCATCATCTATCATCCATCATCCATCCAT
>NW_026136713.1:25028223-25138223 GCF_905237075.1 Dicentrarchus labrax | reverse complement strand
AGCATCTGCCCATAATCTCATTATTAAATATATATAAAATATAAAAACTGCAGGAAGTCGGATTATTTCCTGTGAATATTGATCAGAGAAATCTCATGTGTGTTTTATTTGATGGTAAAAACATACTTACTTAAATTATATGTTAAACTACAGATAATAAGATCATTCTAATATGTCTTCACCGTAATAATAGAAAGGTTTTTCTGTGTTTGTTACGGTAAAGTTCTGGCAACCACAGCTGCCAAAACAACAACCCAACATTAGAAACACTGTACATCTGTTGAGGTTCACATCAGGACACAGAGACTGAAAACAGAATCTTTCTCATTCATGATTAACAGGTTGTGTTAAAACTCCTGAATCCTGAACTCAGATCTTTTTACTGACTCCCAGAATCAGAGAAGTCTCGTCTGTTCTCAGTAAACACGTCTCTGTGGATGTGGAGGAACTCGCTGTTGCTGCGTTACTATGAGACTGTTTTGAAGCCGTGGGACTGTGCATTGTCTCGGGACTGTCAGAACAATTCGCACTACGCTTTATGAGGCGCTGCCACCGATCTATTTAAAGCTGCTCGTCATGATGGAGGAGAAGGGAGCTCCTCTATAGGCCAGTGTGTTAACCATCAGATTCCTGTCTCTCCTAATGGAGTTTGGAGTTTAACTCAATTTAAAGTTGCACAGAAAATGCTTTGAAGCTTGCAACAACTATTTATCCTCGGCTGGAGTTATATTTCGGGCATGTTCAGCTTGTGCTCTTATTTTGAATGTTTGTCTGTCTGTACTTTGTTTGCACATATTTCTGTCTCTGTTCGAGCTGTGTGCCTGTTTTCTGTCTTCATATTGTATTTAATTGTACACTGAAAGCAACTTAAAGGTCCAATGTGTATGTGAAGCTGCAGATCGCAACTCCCTCGCTTCACCCTCCCAGTCTGAGCCAGGGCTGCTTCCTCTCTTTCAGAGGCTGCAGCAGGCTCAGTTTTAAAGCTAATGGTCTGAGATATTAAGTCACTGTACCAACCACATCATGCTAGCATATCAGTAAGGGGGCTAAATAACGCCCGAAAATGATGGAAAAACTGTCAGGCCATTATTTTAAAGGGATCCCTTGACCTCTGACCTCAAGATATCTGAATGAAAATGGGTTCTGTGGGTATTCACAAGTCTCTCCTTTACAGACAGACCCTATAAAAGTGTTATTATCGCCGAGTGTATTGGAATATTTCTGCATGTGCAGTGCATCGTCGTGGTACATCATTCGTCCCGTAACATTATCCCCAGCTCCAAAAGACCGCACACACTCACAGACATTATGCTTTTACTAAGGAAAATACTTTATTCATTTGAAAGCAAAGAGACAGAAAGCCTCAGTCAAGGAAGAGCAACATGGACATGAAATCTGATTTGGTAAAAAGGCTCTCCACTGGCTGCTAGTTTCAGTCTCAACCTGAGGAGGATTCTCCAAATTCAAAGATATGTTTATCTTGTTGTTTCCTGTATGGAAGCACATTTCCGCCAATGTGGTGAAAAAAAAGATGTATAGAAACATTGGCGGAAGTGAGCTTCCATAGTTAATGTTGTTTTGGTTCCTTAGAGCACAGAGTATCATCAATGCATCCTAACAACATACAGACTGAACAATACATCTTTGATGACTCAGACACTGATTCTATAAAGCTTAAATATGAGACCTCAATAAACTAATCTTGTTTTCTATCCTCTAAACAAGACTTGGATCTATTTCTGTTGACAGTTTGATTCAAAATACAATTTCTTAAGTTTCTTGGCTGAATAAAAATACAGTGAGGTGTTTCTATTTACAACATGGATGTACAGAAAGTGAGTGGAACACATTAAAGATCAACGTTTGAATAAAGCTCAGACATTTAAAACATCTGGACTGTTGGGACAAAGCCTGGATTGGTTTATGAACTGCAGATCCCACACACATTTAGACTTGCTTATTTATTCACAACTTATATTTACAAAAATAGATTTTTTTTTTCAATTCTGAAAAGAAGGTTTTTTTGGCAAATGCTGATACAGATAGAGACAGTGAACGAGTTTAAAGGATCAACGGTTAGTGAAGCTAACGTTAATTCTGTGGTTCCATCACACATTTAAAAAAACACACAGTTTGACTTTTTGGGGAAATACACTTTCACTCTTGGAGAGTAGACAGAAGATCGATAAACATGAAGCTACTGTTAGCAGGTGGTTAGCATAGCTTAGCACAAAGGCTGGAAACAAGCTTGAGCCTGTGGGCCTCCCCTCAGACAAACCTTGTCTCAACACCTCTAAGTTTATTGGCCGAGTTTTGCTCAACTCCTGGATGCCTGATTATGTTATCTGATCCCACAGACCCCAAACGATGGCACCAAAATAACTTAATATTTCAGTTTGAAGTAACTTCAAGGTGGGAAAAACAGTCAAATTCTGTAAAAGCAGATCTTTGAACTCTGGGACGGGTTGCACCAACTGGTCTTCACTAAGCCTGATCCTAACTGCTCAGTCTTTGTCTTAACCACAAAGGCATTTATTAGTTTCTGGGAGAGTATAAAAAACCAGTAAAATCCAATAAAAAGGAGGTTTAAGAGTCGGAGGCTCGCAGAGAAATAAGACCGTTAATGATCGTTCAGACTCCGGCGGCGGAAAAACTAGAACGACCTTCTGATCGAGGCAAAGAAAGAGATTAAGGCTCTTAGTGAGAAGAAGGTTTAAGCTCTGTTGGTGCAACCTGCCACTCGTCTAAAGCTCACTAATTAATATGTTATATCTCTGTTGTTCATTAGTGAGTCTTAGAGTTGCTGGTAGGTGGTTTTTAAATCTTTAGAGAGAGCCAAGCTAGCAGTCTGTTGCTCCCTGTAGCTTCATATCGATCTTCTTGTCTTGGAAAACAACAAATGAGTATCAAAGTATTTCTTAAAGGAAAAACAACATTATGGGATGCATTCACTGCTGCTGGAAGAGCAACCTGATAATGATAATGTCTGAAACATTTTATCTTCGGACCAAGTGTTAAAACTTCCTGTAAACATCCGATACATGATGTTTGTAGGATTCTTTATATACGCTACAGTTAGTCTTCAGCTATGAGGAATCAGTTGTCTGCATTATTTACATTAAACTGAACTTTTCTTTCTTTATTTTGCAGACACATTTTTGCAATTTTCTAAATAAGCGCAGGAACCTTTAGCTCGCTCCCGATGCAGAAAGTATAAACAGAATATAAAAGAGTACAATAAAATAAAAACACAAAATATAATATGAACACAAACAAGTATCAAAATGGGATGTATGCATCACTGGAATGGAATAACAACATTTAATATTAAAAGAACTACAAAGAGCAACCCCAAAAAAAGGTTTTATAAATACAAAGGTTCTCCGTCAGTGTCCTGTAAAAAGCCTCTCATGTCATATCTGAATATATTTTCCACTGGAATAAAAATGCCTCGTACATTATTCATCTGTTTCTAACAGTGTTTCTATCCAGGTGAAAGACAACAGATACTACTGGAAGTTGACTCACTCAAACTATTCAGTGCAACTTTACTTCAGAAACTAAGGCAACCAGTGCCCTCTATAATTATTATTATTATTATTATTATTACTACTACAGTGTATCCGATTAAGCATTAAGATGACTTAAACAATCAGCAGTGGGAACGACTGCATGAGGTTTGCTCCAGGACACTGAACCATGCTCCAGAGGGGGAGGGGGTCAAAGGTCATCACGTGGTTGGGCTGTGGTGGTGGCGGTGGTGGCGGTGGGGGGAGGGAGGGAGGAACGTGTTGACATGGACCTCAGGAGGTCTCGTTGACCGTTCGCTCCAGCTCTATCACTTTACTACTGCTCTCATTCGCCCTCTGCTCCAGAGACCTGAGACACAGAGAGCAGAGGTCAGAGGTCAGACAACAGGAAACTAAACGACACAACCAGCTTCATTAACGGTCGGCAACGGACAGGTTAAAGGTTATTGGTTTGTTTTTAGGGATTCTGTCTGTCACACTCAGGCTGCTCCTCCAGGCACCGGAAGTTACTTTATTTTGGGCAATTTTCAAACTGTTGGACAGACAGAGGACGAGCTGCTGCTAACATTAGCTCAGCTTGTTTCTCTAGAGTTAAAAAGCACCAAGATCTAAACAGTGGATGGTAACAATGTGGCTTCACACTGGATCAACAGTCAATGTATGACAGCTTCTGACAGACAACCACAACGCTGACGCAGGCACAAAGGGGATATGACGCCATCGACAGGCGACCGGTGAAACGCAGCGTTACCTGAATAAAATGACAGATTTCTGTGAGTTTGAACATTGTTGGAAACATTTGGGATAATGGAAGAACTCAACTACATATAGAACATAGAGCCAGACATTATACACTGTTTAATCAACCGACAGTGTAACAGACAGTCACTGGAGGAAGAGAAGCTCATCATCACCCTGTGTGTTTACCTGTGCAGGTCAAGCAGCAGGTTTTTTGATGTCTGTGTTTCATTGCTTTTATTCCTGAAAGGTGGGTGTGTCTCCACCCTGTTGGGCTCCACCAGCAGTTTCTGTTGCTCTGAGCGACGCCACGCCGCCATAACGATGGCCGCCGTGTCCTCCAACTGCTCGGGATACTCTCCGCCCAGACCGAGGAGGTGCGGCTGCTCGTCATCGAAGGTCGATAAGAGATTCCTCGACTTGACTACGAGAGAGGATCAGATTTAAAGTAGTTTTTATTTTCAATCTCAAAGAATAATAAAGTTTTTCAACCTTTGCAGACACACTGTCCCACTCACTCTTCATCACTCTTCATCACACTGTAGCACCACATGTTATTGCCTGTTTGTGTGTGTGTGGGCAGGATGGGACAGGAAAATTTGATTGTTAAGAAAATTATATCTGGCTGCTATTACAGAGGTGGTGTGTGTGTGTGTGTGTGTGTGTGTGTGTGTGTGTGTGTGTGTGTGTGTGTGTGTGTGTGTGTGTGTGTGTGGGAGGTAGCAGGGAGGATGTAGTGAAAGGTCAACTCTTCTAATCAGTCTCTGTAGCTGTTACTGCGGCGCTGTAGGTGGAATCTGATTATTGGAGATGTTATAATGGACCTCCACAGTTTCATAGCCAGGAACTAATGATTCATTACAATGGGAACTGCAGCAGAGGGTCAGCGTACAGTCTGCGTGTTGAAGCTACCTGTGGTTGTGTACGACTCTTTGACAGCCAGCTGTTTGGAAGCGAGGCCGGTTTCGGTGACGGTGGAGCACGGGGTCAAACTGCTGGGGTAGAAATTCCCCAAAAACAGAGCGAAGCACAACACGACCACCTACAGAGAGAGAGAGATCAATGGAAAACAGGAATCAGTTACAGTTACAGTTACAGTTACAGTTACTGCAGCTCACACAGACTTTAAGTTTATTATTCATATTTGTTTGACTGTATCAGCAGTATTTATATTATATACTTTACTTTCTGCTTTGGCAACATGTTTGTTTAAAACATCACAACAATAAAGTCAATTAAACTGACAAATACACACACACACACACACACACACACACACACACACACACACACAGTAAATAAATTATGAATCAATGCTAAGCTGCTAATGAATGATGGAAGCAGATGTTTCCAATTCAATATTTTAATCAATATTTCATCCTCACAATCTCCTGTCTGCACACACACACACACACACACACACACACACACACACACACACACACACAACACACAACACACACACACACACACACACACACACACACAGACACACACACACACACACACACACACACACACTGTGGTACCATTAGACATGAGGATGTCTGGGTGCCAGCCACCCTGCAGGACTTGGGGACTTTTCCTGCCACCACCGCCTGCAGAGACTGCAGCTGCTGTAACAGAGACCTGGGGAGGAACACACACACACACAGGTTACAAACACAAACACACACACATATCACATAACATACACAGGGCTGGAAACACACACATTAAATAACACACACACAGCTGATAGCTGATGAATCTACAGATGCAATAAAACCAAAGACACTAAATCATTATTTTGAGGTGATTAAAGGTTATTAAAATGTGATTAATGAGATGTAAAAATAATAAAATGACTAATCATTTGTACAAAGAATTGTTGAGGAAGAATAAAACAGTATGTATACATACACTATACAAAGTAATATGTAAACAACATGAATAAAAGAATATAAATATTGTTGTTTGTTCAGAACTACTCAGATATTCAATTCAGGTTTTGTTCTGCTGTAACACACACACACACACACACACACACACACACACACACACACACACACACACACTATTTTACATTAAAATAACCTCATTATTATACATGAGTGCAAAGCTTCCTCTGAGCCGACCGACAGTCCAGAGTTAAAATCATTAAACTTGTCCCTGTTGTTAAATTAGATCGTAGATATTAAAATGATTCTTATATTCAGCTGATTAAACATTAATGAAAACATACCTGTGAATATTATATTATATATCTGACAATAGATCCTCCTCAATGTTCCCACACTCAAGGATCCACACAACCCACACAGACTCCTGATCTGAGAGGATTTAGTTTGAATCCTCTGAGTAATAGTTTTAGTTTTAAGTTTCAAGATTATAAAGTCTCCAAATGAGATAAAAGTTAAAATATTCTGTTCTTCCTCTGGCTGCCGACCCACTCAAGGACCCCAGTTAGAAAACCTCTGCATTAAATCATCCTGAGTCATCAATTACTTATGTGTTACTTCAATATATTCTTTTTACCCTGATTATATAAAGTATTACTAATAGTTCTGTCACTTTACTGCAAGAAAACAAGATGAATAATCGTTTCCTGCATTATTATTACTGACAGCTAGAAGTTCTACAGATATCAAACAATGGCTCTGAGATACATCTGGACCTTTACAGTAAACACTCACTATATATATAGAGATATACATATATATGTAATATATGTGTATGATGTGCGGAGGTGTTGTCTCTTACTTGTTGGTGCACTCCAGAGTTTCCACCTTCCTGCGCAGCTCGTTGTTTTCGTTGGAGCAGTTCTCCACCCTGTGGTCAGACAGAGTACTGCAGGGTCAGGGACTGAACAGCTCACACACTCACACAGCTTTTCTATTTTTCTATATATTCTGTTCTAGTTTAACACAAAATATCATCAGGAGCACAAACTTTTAGGTTTCTCTGTTATGTGGACGGATATTACAGATACAGACGCAGTCGAGTTCAAATAAATCTAAAAAATCAGCTGGAACTGCAGTCACACACTCTTTCCAGGAATTAAAACTATTTTTGAGAAAAGGCTAATAATAGTTCAGTAATCTTGCTCAGAAGTTGATTTAAAGCTCCTCTCCAGTCAGATATCAGTGTTTCCTCTGGTTCCCACAGTCTGTCTGTTTTCACATCTATCTGCTGAAAGTGGAAACTCACTCTCCGCTCACTGACTGCGTTTACATGCACAATATATTTGCCTTTTATTCCTACTGAGCTGTTTACACGACCAATGGAAATGAATATTCCTGAGCACACTGGAACAGCCGGAGCAGTTTGATGCTTTAATCAAAGACAAACCAGTAAAGGAGCAGAACACAAACCCAGCAGAGACTCAGTCAGTTTACCTCCCAGACTCTCTGCTGGGAAGAGGAGGAGGAGGAGGAGGACTTACTTTTTCTCCAGAGTGTCCATGTACTCTTTCTTCTTCCTGCGACTCTCCTGAGCAGAAATCTACAACAGAGAGAGAGAGAGAGAGAGAGAGAGAGAGAGAGAGAGAAACTAATGTTTGCTTTATTCTGCGTATTTATCCAACAGCATTTCTTTTTCTTTTACGAGCTGTGTGTGAACTGATATATTAAAGATCATTATGTGTCACATAAACAACATTACTGAAGGAAAGCTGAGAGTTCTCGAAAACCTGAGGAGGGAATGTGATTATTAATGATTATTTACTTTTTAACTGCCTTTTTTCAATTATTTGTAATAATATGCAATTTAAAAACTCCAATAAAACACAGAATAAAGTTCTCTTAATGAGCGGCGGCACGAAGTCCAGGTTGATATTCATCCATTCAAACATTTCTATCTACAATCTGTTTTCAGGGAGAGGATCATCTCTACCTTGTTTTTGATCTTCCTGCGGATCTTCTTCAGCGCCTTCTCCTCGGCTTTGGTGAGCGGCAGTTTGGTGGGAACCGGGTAACCTTCGGCCACCAGCGTACGGCGCTCCTCCTCAGTCAGCATCAGCGGGCCCGAGCCCTGCAGCTTCTGCACGCACACAAACAGACAAAAACGATCGTTAGGATGTACAAAATGTTTGCTGGAAAACAGTCTATGATCCGCAGTTCTCTGCTGAACTCACGTCTCTGCAGGCAGAATAAGAAACTGTTTCATCGCCAACATTTACCCTAATGTTAGAGCACTATTTACCCCCCCAACCCGACATGCTGGCATAATGTGATTGGTACCAGTGGCTGGTAGTGGCCCCCCAGGCCTCCCCTCTGGAAACGGCCCTGCTCTACACTAAAGTTCTACTAACTTCTATTAATCAAACACACATTTTAAGGGCAGTATTTCTCATTATAAGGCAGACTGCTGCACTGGGATCCAGATCAATACATTTTATTCCTAAAATAAACTGTGATGAAGAAGCAACCATATGAACGCCGGCGGTTTATCTCTTACGTGAGGCGCGGTGAGCAGCGGGGAGTTGGAGAGGCAGGACGCAGCTCGAGGAGACACCTTCAGGCCGGCCTGCGATGGAGGAGGGCTGGTGGGGGAGGTGGGGCAGGACAGGCCGGGCGGGGCGTGGACGGGGCTCTGGCTGCCCTCTGAGTCGCTGCCGTGGGAACTGGGAGGAGTGGGAGGCATCTGCAGGGACTCCAGACCTGAAACACCACAGTGGACCGATTAGCATCCAGCCGGTCCTCTCAATAGGAGGAAATATTTTATCATACAGACTTAATCTGAGAATGACACAGGACAATGAGTGTGCATTTATTATCAACTCTTTCCCCTTTCTGAGACATTTAAAGAAACGGCCTGCAGGGGTCATCGTAGCATCAGATAACTGACAGCAGGACGAAGAGGAAGAGGAAGAGGAAGAGAGGGAACACATTCAGACCTTTGGGAGAAAGATTGAGAAACTGGTCGACTTCATGAGGTTCCAGTTTAATCTGGGGGATGATATTCTCCTCCTTTATCTGTCCAACAGAGAGAGCGACAGGCAGAGTTAGAAACTGTAAAAGCTCCGCTAACATCTGTTTCCACCATCAGTCCTCGAGCTCTCACCTTGATGCCTTTGCCCTGGTTGTTGACTGCAGGCTGAGCTGGGCTGGCGGCAGCAACGGGGGCCACAGTGGGGCCCTCGGGCGCTTGGGGCCCTGAGCCCAGAGAGAGGGAGAGGGTTGGGAGGAGGGAGGGAGTGTCACACAGGAGGCTGTCGATGGCGTCGTCCTGCTCCATCGGCCACTCAGCTGAATCTCCGTCAGACTCGGCTGCAGAGGAGCAAACAGACTCCTGTCAGGGTTCAATACATTAACCTACGGAAGCCCATTGCTGCCAAATCTGACTGAAATAAAAGATTATTTAAGACATGATATCGAGGAACTTTCTCAATATTTTGACTTATTATCTCAAAGTAATGACTCAATATTTTAATAAAGTTTCTAATTTCTACATTTCATCTCATTTCTTATTAAACAAACGGTTCTTCCACTTTTATTGTACATTGTTTGTCATACATCGTTAAATAGGGATGTCATCATTTTATCTGGACTTTAACGTGTCCCATTATTCCTCAGAAATCAGCTGATTTAAAGACATTCGCCAACATAACACTTCTTTTTAATTCATTCTTTATCCTTCAGGAATCAGATTGTGTTTTATCTTGACAGTGAAACCGTGTCTCACCTGCTTCGCTGCCTTGCTCTCCGGTCAGGTGCGACAGGGGCGACTGCGGCCGGCTGTCCCCGCAGAGCGAGTAGCTGTGCTCGGCCGTGATGTGCGGGGGAAGCGGGGAAGACGGGGACAGGTCGCCCCCGTCCTCCCCCTCCATGGCTTCCACGCTGCCTCTCCCTCCGGACAGGAAGGGGTCGCTGAGCAGCTGGCCCAGCAAAGCATCCTGGGAGAGGTCGTCCAGGAGCTCGGAGAAGTGCTGCACAGAGGAGAATAAATGTCTTTATGAAGTGAAGCCGTCAGAGGGGAGGGGGCCTGTAATTAGAGGCTGCTAAATCTTTTATTGCCACCTTTCCTTGAAGTTTCCCTCTGCTCTCCCCCCGGGGGGGACTTTAAATTAAAACTTAGACAAACCAACAATCTCACCCCCCCAATCACCATCTCTCTCTCACTGTGGTGACACATTTACAAAACAGAAGTTAACAGACAAGCCCCACCTTCTACTCTTAATCTCCTCTTTCATCCCCCCCACTCCGTCGTCCTCCTTTACCACATTCCTGCATTCTTCTTTCCCTCCCTCTATCTTTCTTACCATCTCTCAACAAGGTGAGTGCACAGCTCTCCCTCCATGTTCAGGTGCTGATAACACCCCGAGCTGCACAAACATCTTCTAACACAGAGCCGGTAAAGGCCAAATACAGCTGCAAATCATCACCAGATAAATTCATATTTTCACTGCAGATTCGTCTGCAGACTCGCTTCTCGTTTGGTCGACAAAATGTTCGGAAAAATAGAAAATCTTCAACATAATTTGCCTTCAAATGTCTTGTTGTCGACCAACCGTCCAAAACAGTCTAAAATATTCAGTTTACAGTAAAACAGAGACACAGTGTGAGTCCCAGTGCAGCTGACCTTCCTAACACCCTACATGCTCTACATGCTATCTACATGCTATTTTATATCTATTATCTGTTGGGAGTATCAGTAAATAAAGTTTGGGGAGTAAAAATCTAATTCCAAGGACACACGTTAGATGGTAAAAAATAAAAGTCTTTTATAAATATATATATCATATACCTAGTCTGAAATCTTCTGATAGTAGATTGTTTTGTCATTGATGAACCTCCGTACCCTAATACGTATGAACTACAATGAAACACTTCCAGTCAGTCCACAGTCATACGGTCACATAAAGTCTTATAAAGAGTTTAAACAAGTGTAACAAGTATAAAAAATGTTAGAATATCTTATTTGTTTGTATCGTACAGCAACGGTGCAAATGTGTGACACATAAAAACTACACAATGCTTCACTCGAACTCGTCGACCCTGGAGAAAATATTTCTGATGTAACTTCAACTGCTCAAATTCAACAGTTGCCGGGCAGAACGCGTCCAGCCGGGGCTCGGCCAGTGAGGAGGGGATAAAAGTTTTAAATCAAACACACATGGAAGCATTTCCTCCGAGGAAGAAGAAGACAGAATCTAATCTAACGTCTACTTTTCAAATTCTGTTCAGTTCGGTGACAGGAGGCGACGAACGGACGAACGGACGGATAAAGTGAGGGTGAAATCAACATGGAGGACGGCTTAACGGCAAGCATGTGGCTTCAATTAAAGGCTGAGAGAGAGAGAGAGAGAGACAGACAGACAGACAGAGAGAGAGAGAGAGACAGACAGACGGAGAAGACAGACAGACAGAGAGAGAGAGACAGAGAGAGACAGACAGAGACAGACAGACAGACAGACAGAGAGAGAGAGAGAGAGAGAGAGAGAGAGAGAGAGACAGACAAACAGAGAGAGAGAGACAGACAGACAGAGAGAGACAGACAGACAGACAGAGAGAGAGAGAGAGAGACAGACAGACAGAGAGAGACAGACAGACAGACAGACAGACAGACAGACAGACAGAGAGAGAGAGAGAGAGAGAGAGAGAGAGAAGACTTCTAACATTTTCCTCTTCCTCACTCATGACCTCTTCACTCCATAAACACACAGCACTCTCCTGCCGCCGTATGCTGCCCTAAATGGCCCGGTTACAGGCCCCTGTGTGTGTGTGTGTGTGTGTGTGTGTGTGTGTGTGTGTGTGTCTGTGTGTCTGTGTGTGTGTGTGTGTGTGTGTGTGTGTGTTTTTTGTGTGTGTGTGTGTGTGTGTGTGTGTGTGTGTGTGTGTGTGTGTGTGTGTGTGTGTGTGTGTGTGTGTGTGGCAAACATCGACAGCATACCGTGAATCTATTCAAGAGGGTGGGAAGCCAAATATTTACACATTTATCCACCAGTGGGTCCATTTCCTTCTCTTCAGCGTGTGTGTGTGTGTGTGTGTGTGTGTGTGTATATGGAGGCCTGCACGCGCCAAAACACATCACATTATAAGGGGCAAATATTTCAAAGTAGTTCACAGCGCCATATATACCCCAACCCGGGGTTGTCTCCATGGTTACAGAGAGAACATCTTATATGGTATTGCAGCTCTTCGGATCTTAAAGCACGCACACGCTGACAGTTCTGGGTTACGCTGCTGCCAGCTGCCTGCAAGCTTATTAAATAAGCACTTAATGGAAAGTTGATAGAAGATACAGCGCTAAGAAACAGAAGATAAAACTAACAGGTCAAAAGCAAAAAGCATGTTTCACTTTTAATGTTATGACGAGAACTAACTGATTATTAATATATGTGATCAGCGTTTCTGGATTTTATCTTCAGGATATTTTGTACAATTCTGGCAAATTATCAGACATAAGACGAAGTAAGAAAATGAGATTGAGTTTAGCTTTGAGATCAAAAAGAGGAGAGAAAACCATGATGGTAAAAAGAAAAAGAGGGTGTAGTTTTTAAGGAAGAGTAATTACACACAAAACCCATATTTAAACTAAAACTAACCCATATTTTGTGGGTTCAAACCCGGTTTATATGATTTCATATACATCAGACGTTTCTGTCTATGGCTCAGAACTGCTGCTCTCTGCGGTGCAACAACAAAAGCTCTAAATAATCTCGAATTTGAACACAAATAAACAACTAATCCGCCCCAACATGAGGAATAAAGCCTCATCTTGTTTCAGTAAAGGAAATGGGAGAGGTCCAACTCCGCCTGCATGAAAACAGAACCACACCAAAGCCACACAGAGAGGATTTATACGCTCCCTGTCATCATTCCTGCAGTGGGAGTCTGTGGCTGCGGTCGTGTGAAAAGGCAAAAATGCGATGCGGGGCAGAAGGCTGGGCTGGAGGATCGGTCACTGGCCCGGGTGTAACTCCTCGCACACAACAGAAACCTCTTTGTCCTTGCAGCCCAACAGAGAGGTGCTATTTAACTGTAACTTGACTCTCCAGCTGGAAAGGAGAACCCGAGGAGCTGAAGCCTAAATGGGAAAACTGGAAGTTTAAAGCTGGAACTGGGGCACGAATCAGGAGCAGTGGCGACAACAAAGAGGCTATTCTCATATTTTTCTGAATAACGTTTCGCCTGTGACACAAATCCAAAAGGAGCACATCGCTGAAAGTGCAGATTGTAATCTTTTAATGAAGCCACAATGAAGTGTGTAGAGGGAGCGATTATCTCTCGAGCTCCGGTGAAACATCGACGCCGACGCTTTCAGAAGCTCAGCTGTAATTTCTGATCGTAATCAAACCAAAAGACTTCAAACTGGGTCAGAAAAAAAGCTGAAAAAGGAGCTGAGTGTGTGACGAAATATAGTTTGAGCTGAGAAAACAAGAGCCTACGTGCCAGGATAGCATAACCTGCAGTTCCTCTAACGCCCACTAGAGGCTGGCTCCATAAGGAGCCATATTAAAACATAAACATGTTTACAGCCTTTTGGTCTCTAGAGATAATTCCCCCGTTCATGGGGACGGTACAACCAGTTTGAATTATATTAAGGCTTTAAATGTAGAGTAGACACACAGTACTTTGAGCTAACATTAGCATGCTAATATTCCCTCAATGACAACGTAAAAATAAAGTTTACCAACACTTCTACATTGATTTTTGAACATTAATTCAACGTCTTTGTTGTGAAAACGTCCATAATTATACAAGATATCTGTCAGTTACTGTTAATTGTCACAAATTTTACATAATAGAAATGTATTAACTGTATTAAACTTGAATTTAAAAGTTTAATCTATTAAATAAACAGTAAATATCGGTGAAATAATTAAATGTTTGAATATGTATATACACAGCTGTTTTCCTCCCTAGCACATTAGTCAGATCCTTCTGTGGGAGATGGAAAAAACGCACCAATTGTTTCCTAAAAAAACTAGTTACCAGGTGGAGTAGCGAGCGCTGCGGCAGTTACAGCCTGGACATCTGCGGAGGTCACCAGCAGCTAAATTAGTGGGAGTGGAAACGGGCAGAAGGAATGTCCTCTCGGGTCTGTAATTCTCCTGTAAAATAGGGATGTCTGTTTTAACCTTTAATGACCAGACGTTTGAGCCTCGGAGGAAGGAGGAGAGGAAAGTCTGATGATGTAACACCTTCCTCCCCTGAAGAGCTAAACCAGATGTCAAAGCGTGCAGCGGAAAGAAGGACTGAAGACACCCACACAGGCCCAAGGGTCACCCCCCTCCAGTGTGTGTGTACCTTGCCCTGGACTCATCTGTGTGCTGATGATACAGCTTCACGTTACACAGCACGCTAATAAAACAGACAGCACGCACTCTAAAATGAATTTAAGTGGAGATAAAGGGAATGACTCATTAGTTTGATTTGGATCCAGGTTGTGGACTCGCTGGATCATCAGCTGGTTATCTGGTTACGATTGGACACGTGTTGGTAATTTGTGATAAAGTTTGAAGAGATATCGGATCATTTATCGGTCTGTGGTTACACACACTGTACTGTAACAACGCTTTATCAGTCACAGAGTCAAATAAACCTCCATAAATCTGCTGCTGATATCTACAGAACTTGCTTTAGAAACATCACATTTTTAAGTTTGCTTCCATATGGAAGTCATCCAGTGATGGTTGTCAGTACATCGATGGGCACACTGCAAACAGGAGCTGCTAACAGCTAATACGGCGTACGTTTAATGGTGCCAGTCTGCCAAAATGTAAAGAAATAACTAACAAACTAATGTGAAACCCCCCGATTTATGTCAATAAGTCATTAATAGAGGCTCAGGAGTGAGTCTGAATCTTTAATTATAGATGTAATAAACTCATAATAAAGGTTTCTTTCAATAATTCAGGTCTGCAGTTTAAAATTTTAATGAGTTGTTAATAAGTGAACTCAGGATCAGAAACCCTGCAGCTCTTCCAGAAGAGATTAAAGTCTCCATTATAGGAAACCTTCAGAGGAATTAAAGGTCTAAAAACACAGAACAAGATAAGATTGTGAGTAAATATGAAATATCAATAAAAAGATGATTAATGATCTCAGTGAAAGGCTAAAAGAATATGTCTGAAATAAAACAGTGTATTAATTCCTAATGCCAGATATTTATATTCTATTCTTTATGTTTATGAGTTCAAATATCTTCATTTGGGAGCTTTGGGAGCACGCAACCTTCTTATTGCCCCCCCAGGAATACTTCTATAGATCTGCTCCTGGGGGTTTTAACCTTCATTCATACGAGGAAGCTCATTCTTCCACCAATGCACTGCTCAGTTTAGAGCTTTTACAGGAGGGAAATGTTATTCATTCTTCTGCTCTAACCTCAGTTTCCCAGCCGCTCTAAGATCCTCGTACCATCAACCCCCCCGGCAAGTTCCCAAAACACTTCAGGATAAAAACAGCACCACATTTGCATATTTGAAGCTCAGTGTCTGTAGTTGTTGTTTCAGTCGCATTCAGGAGTGAAAGCGGTGTCTGAAGTATCTGCAGGAATGCAAACAATGTGTGCAAGCTGTGTTAGCACTGAGCTGAACTACATGTGGCCGGGATTCCTTCAGGGGCTCCAAATACAATCTTTAATACTTCAATAACTTCAGGGCTACACGGCTAATAACAAGCAATCCACATGGTTTCTAAAGCTTCACATCCTGAAACACAGTCCCTGACAAATGGCCATAAGAATAACAGCAAGTGTGGGTAAGACAGGCTCAACTGTAGAGGCTGTTGGGAGTTCGCTTTCATATAAATAACTCTTAAAAAAGGACCCGACTGCAACCAACTGGCGCCGGAAAAGGACGGACAAGGAACTTCTTGTGTTTGACTTTCAGGTGTTATTGTAATCTCTTTAACTCCGTGCTGACCGATACGTCTGCAGGCAACATATCTGTCTTTGAAAGGCTGTGACAGGCAGTTTTAAAGGGGAAGGAGGTTAAATAATGCTCCAGCAAAGCTTCACTCAGTCAGTCTCAGTCTGGCTGAACTGGTCTGGACCAACAACCCAGCTGCCCTCCAGCAGCCTGCAGCAGCTCATACATTAGTCAGTGATCAAACCCAACACAAGCCGCATCGTAAGGAGCCAACACAAACCTCTTTAAAACAGCTCCAACCAGCAGACGTTTGCCAGCCTGCAGCAGAGACACCCTGACAATCAGCAGGCCCGTAGATCGCTCTGGAAGCGCTTATCATTCGCTGTAACAGCGGAGACTCGAGGCTGCGTTCTTATTGTGTGTGTCAGTATAATAATAAGACAGATCCCAGGGCCACTCTGCTATCTGGGTCTTATCAGGAGTGGAGGGACCGCAGGAGGCGAGCCCAGCACTGAGGCCTGATGTCTGGGCTGTGTTAGACAGGCAGCGGCTTAATGTGCAAGACTCATCATTTCTAACGCATTGCTCACACTGCAGACACACAGCTGTCTCACTGACATCATTCGTTCCATAATGTCTGCTCTCCCTCGAAGAACTGAAGCCAAAGTGACCTCGCTTCTCAAAAATGCCCTCGTTCCGAGAGAGACTCGAGCCGGTTCTCACACGGATAACTCGCACCTTCCCTGACCCAGATTCCAGACATCGACACCAAACCTTGGTAGTGCTCGCAGTCATGAAAGAAAAGAAGCTCCTGAAAGGGGAAATGCTTGTTTTTTCAGGCTAATTCTGGTCAGTTCCTCAAAAATGACTTTCCAGAAAACAATTATCAAAGTAGCTGCCGATGAATTAAACCCTGATCGGACGCCACCCACACCTACTCCTGCCGGTCTGAGGTGGATCCTCCCGCCCAACCCTCAAGGCAGATTCTCTCTCGGGGTCAAAGCACACTCACATACTTTAGATGGAGGCGTATCTGGGGACGGAATTTGTCCCCAAAAAAGACAAAGGAACATTAGATATTAACCAACAGTTGCCCCCATCAATATGTTAGATTCCACGTACTGTACAGAGATATTCCTGTGCTTCACTGCTAGAGTTTATTCACCGTTACAGTCGACAACATTATCGTATATCTCAATCCTCTCTTCAGACACTAATGTGACGGGGGAGGAGTGATGGTTAACGGATGTAAACAACAGGATGTGTGAGAGAATAACAGTCGGCAGTGTTTGTTCTGCACCCACAGACCGGGGCAGGAACACACACACAGAGAGTGACTGCAGCTCCGTTACAGAGTTTAACAGCGCGGCCCTCAGACCTCCGTCAGTCCCGGGAACGCTGCATCCTTCAACAGAAGAAGACCTAATGTTTGCCGAGGCACCACAGGAAATGTGTTCAAAATACAGAGTCAAAGTTCAGAATGATGAGTCAGTTGTTATCTGTGCTGATATTAGGGGGGGTGTGTGTGTGTGTGTGTGTGTGTGTGTGTGTGTGTGTGTGAACACAAGTAACCTCAAACAGATGATTAGGAAAAGCAGACGAATGAGACGAGCCACAGGAAGCCAAAATGCTCTCCTTTCCTTTCTCCCTCTTAGGTCCCCCTTCTTGTAAACCCTCCCCCCATCTGGTTCCTGAAGCTTTCCACACACACACACACACACACACACACACACACACACACACACACACACACACACACTCACAGTGACACAAACTTTCCAGACTTGCTCTGTCACACTGACCGATCACTGAGGACAACCCCCCCCCCACTCCCCCCAACTCTCGCCACATCCAAACACACACTGACCCTCCAGATGTTACACAATCACACTGTTATTAGGCTGATGTGGAGCTCTTATATCTATAATATTATCATAAGGTTATTCTAAATGTCCTACTAGAAGACAATTCAATAAAAACTAAAGTTTATTCCTCTGAGCCGTAAAGCTCACATAGAACACACACACACACACACACACACACACACACACACACACACACAGGGTTACTATGGTCCCACTGCCCTTTAAAAACTAATATAATGTCGTTCACTTTGAGGGTTTCTATTTGAACCTGAACCATCATATTGTCCTGAGATTGTGTGATATGACTGAATATGAAACAGCTGGTGTGATTGTTAATAATATAATCATTTAAAGTTTATTATGATATGGTAACGTATCATCAACTCAATGTTTGGTCCTTTACTTCCTGTCCTCAGACACAGACGTCAGCTTAGTGTCAAACATAAGCACAGCTGTCTCTCTTTCTCTCTCTCTCTCTGTCTCTCTCTCTTTCTGTCTCTCTCTGCTCCTTATAAACTGGGTCAACACTCACACATAACTTTTTCCATCTCTCCACTGTAACACTGACCGGTCGCCATGTACCAACACACACACACACACACACACACACACACACACACACACACACACACACACACTGAACTCCCTCACCCGTATACTCAAACACACCATCTGCAGTTTCACACACAGCCTTTTCATTCTTGTTCATTTAGTAACTGATGGTCCCATTTAGAGTAAAACAGACCATAAAGCAGGGTATGCTTTAGGGCGGGGCTACCTTGTGATTGGTCCAGTTCAGTCTTTGAACCTGGAGTTTGAGAGTTTATGAAAATGTTTAAACCGTCTGCAGCCTGTTTATTCAGATTAAGGTGTTGGTAGGTATGGTATGTGATTTTAATTGTGTTTGGGCTTTTAAGTGATTATAATCAGAACATTAGGCTGCATGTAAACAGCTACTGAGAGCTTCACCAGCTCTTCCTCTCCTCTTCCTCTCCTCTTCCGCTCTGTAGTGTAAATCACTTCAACTCAACCAGTGTCATCTGTAAATCCCTTCCAGGCTCTACAAGTGATCAGTCTTCTCTTGAGTGCTTTCACTGTGTTGATCTGCGTGTTTGCTGCAGGAGATCAGTGAAGATCTCAGGCAGCAGGTCTTGGGCACACGTTAGGCCGCAAACAGACCCTCCACCTCCTGCTGCATGCTGGGTAAAAACTGGGTCAATGCGGGTCTTGCTGAGTACCCCACAGTGAGGTTTTAATCCCCTGGAAAAGGCAAACACTCTGGGAAACTTGTTTGGACGCGCCACTGATCTTAATTCCTCTGGTAAAGTGGAGCTCTGAGCTCGCCAAGTAGAAACACGCTTTAATGTCAAGTTACACACACACACACACACACACACACACACACACACACACACACACACACACACACACACACACACACACAGTGAACTTTACGTGGATGAATGGGCTTGTTCATGTCAAAGAGACAAGAACAAGCCCATTTCTTCGAACGAAAAGGTTCATGAAAGGTGTGATGCTCCTTTAGAGGAATGAACAGACCGGGGCAGAGGTTGATTTAACTGCATCCAGAAGATAAAACTTTTAATCAATAACATTCTGGATTAAACACGTCTGATAATGGAAGTTGGGAAAGAGTGAGCCAATAATAATGTGTTAATGTCTTACGTCCTCTGTAAACGCAGGACCCCGAGCACATCTGGTACCAAAACCATGTTCAATTACCACAGTCCTTTCCTAACTTTAACCAACACAGCATCATTTCTGGACGTACTGGGCTCCTCTGTCAAGTTAGCAATAAAATAATGTTTGAGCCATCCATCCGCCCCAACCTCCATATGTTGACTCTTTTTATACTACATCACCTGACTTCAACAGTGGGTGTGTTCACAAATGAGCATTACCTGAAGTGAAGGGCCACTGACCAACCTGCAGGATTAGATAGGGTTGCAGCAAGACTTCTCAATAATAATATGCTGGAAATAAAACTTCCAATTCCAAATTCAAAGCACAGACACTTCCCAAAAGTGGAGCTCAATCTGTGCACCCTCGGATCCGAGCCAGCTGGCTCACATGTGGGTCCTCTCCTCCCTGAATGGGCAGACCATCCATCCTTACGAACTCTGCCAAACATTGCTCAATTTCTAGTGAAGATCCCATAGTGTTTGAACATGTTTGAAATTGTGGTGAAACACAAAACAAGATGTTGAGTATTTTATGTTTGATGGAGTGGATTCACAGAAAATACGAATACTGAGTTCATTTCTCTTCGTTTAGCTTTAGCATGTAGCCTCAGTGCACAGGCAGATGAAGAATATTTATTTTACTTTAATTTGAAGCAGCTACAAGGAACTTTAATAGTGTTTCTACCCTCTCGTTTCATTGATTTCAAGGGGAATCCGACCCGGTGGCCGACATTACAATAACTATATAGAAACAGCCAATCTGCTCTCTGATGGTCTGTCAGTTCAAATCTTCTTGTAGGAGGTTAAAGGAAGGAAATCAAGACTCTAGTTACATTAAAAGACAAAAA
Source organism: Dicentrarchus labrax (assembly GCF_905237075.1). Classification (NCBI taxonomy): domain Eukaryota; kingdom Metazoa; phylum Chordata; class Actinopteri; family Moronidae; genus Dicentrarchus; species Dicentrarchus labrax. Next base: position 25,117,745 of record NW_026136713.1, on the reverse strand, counting down.
CTTAAAAAGTAAGCACAGGAAAGGGAAAAGGAAAGAAAGAAAGGGAAGAGAAACTGCGAGGTTGAATAGGCAGTCAGGAGAAAAGGGAGCGATGCAGAAGTTTCTGGTATTTTGGACATGAGCCGACTCGTCCCGACTGACCCTGGTGGAGGGACGGATGAGGGAGGAGGAGGAGGAGGAGGGCTTGAAAGAGGGGTGAAAGGTTAACTAGACAGAAGATGGAGAAGTTTTTGTCTTAAACAGGTCTTGATAGTACACTTTGGAGCCAGGACTCAGGATATGAGCTGCAAGATCCATAAAAAACATCAAAGCTGAGCAGCTCATACACCTTACTGTTTAATAAGAAGGTTACAGGCTTTAAACACTTTGATGTTGAACACTGGAGCTCAAGCTGAAAGCCCCGAGTCTGACTGCAAACACCATCAACTAAATACATCCAAATTCTAGAGATTTAAAGTCTATACGGAGGATTTTCTTTTCATTCCTTCTCCATGATCGGCCCAAAGTAGAGAAGTTGTGGTCTTCAGAAGGCTGCAACTACATAAAAACTGCTTCCAGGCTCGTTTCAGGACTGGGTGTATGAGCTACACACAGGGATATTAAACCCACACCCTGCTAACCACACACACAAGCTCACACACAGCCATTTAAAAGCCTCCACGCTGCCTGAAGCAAAGCAAGAGGGGGTAGACGGGGGGCAGAGAAAGGCAGAATCAGGAGGGAGACGAGGAAGAGAGACAGAAACACAGACAGAGGAGGTAAATTTAGCTTTGCCTCAGAGAACCAAGGCTCCTGTGGATTTTCCATAATGATCCCTCACACGCTGATTACTACCTTCACTGCGCTCTCAAATGGCTGCCTGCCTGAAGCTAGAGTCCACTTTCAGACTCAGGAGAAAAGTTGCATCAGATCTGAAAAGCGTGTCCTCCATGTGCACGCCATCTGCAGACTGCTGTCACTGTTTCTAAAAGCCAGAACAGTTCAAATCAGCAAGGTGGCTCCGATTAACGCAACGCTGGACCGAGTAACGTAAAGTTCATCGAGGTTAGGATCAGTTTGTCGGTTCTATACTGTAGAAACATGGTGGTTCAATGTGGTGACCTGCATCTGTAGATAAAAACAGCTCATTCTAAGGTAACGAAAGCTGGATGTACACTAATGAAAACATATATATGAATATTATATTCCATTTCTGACAATAGATCCTCCTCAGTGTTTCACTCTGGACCTTGAAGATCCAGACGTCCGATGACTAAAATCCTTCATCCGGTTCAAATCTAGAGTTAAAAAGCACCAAGATCTAAACAGTGGATGGTAACAATGTGGCTTCACACTGGATCAACAGTCAATGTATGACAGCTTCTGGCAGACAACCACAACGCTGACGCAGGCACAAAGGGGATATGACGCCATCGACAGGCGGCCGGTGAAACGCAGCGTTACCTGAATAAAATGACAGATTTCTGTTTGAGTTTGAACATTGTTGGAAACATTTGGGATAATGGAAGAACTCAACTACATATAGAACATAGAGCCAGAACTTATACACTGTTTGATGAGGATGATGTTACAGGTTAGAGCTTTAAATACTCCCACTGTACAAACTGCTGCCATGTGAAAAGAGTACAACTCTAAATTTGATTACACTTTTTTTTGCATATCTTGACTTTAAATTTAAATATGAGTTTACATGGTCCACTGGGAACCAATGACATCAATCAACCCTTCGCTGTCCAGCTGACAAAAGAATCATTTTCAGTCACTTTATGTAATTGTGTTAAATAAAGTTTTCTACAGATCTGTGGATGATATTTATTTGTCTTACTGTTGCAGAGCAACCTGAAGATCATACACAGGTGTGTCAGAGAGGATATTTAACACTGGAAGGTGAGTAACCCTGAACCCTCAGCACACAACCTGACCTCTGGCAATAAAACGAGTCGTCATTTATTCATCATCTTTATAAAGACGGGGCTGCTAGTGTGAGAGTGCACCGCTCTCTCCCTGCAGACACACGGTCCATTCAGGGAGAGACAGAGCGAGGCCACTAGCGAGCAGGATGCCATGCCCTGACGGAGAACAGGCTCTGCACTGTGAGCACATGGATCAAGCCGTTCGTCCTCGAGTCCGTGTGTGCAGAGTGTTGAGCTGTCATGAATAGCTTGAGTTGGATTTGCAGACGAGAGTTGAGTGTTTATCTGCAGGTATGCTGTGTGTTATGTAAGCAGGCACATAGCTGGAAGGCCCTGGAGCATGTGCAGAGCAAACATACTGCTTTCATCTGCATGTCAGCCTGAGTACACCGTGTGCAGAGCGGCACGCTTTCTGAGAGACACCAGAATGTGCAAGTGCATGAAATAGCCTTTAAATTGAAGGCTGCTCTCTCTCGCTGTTTGACAGAAAAAGTGATCTCAGTGACATTTTCCCTCTCTCTTTGTATCCAGCTGACCTTTCATTGTGTAACGGCTCATCTATTTAAGACCCCTTTCATATAAACTATAGCAGCGTTTCCACTACAGGAACTTTCCCCAGGGATGAGGAACCTCTGGGGGGGGGGGGACCAGCAGCCTGTTGCTCTATAAGTTCAAACTCAGCCTGTATAATTATTACCAAGCTGTGATTTGAGCATTACTAAAATAAAAGCGGCTTAACTTAACTTTACAACTTAACTGTAAGTGACAACTACATAGTCGCCCCATAAAATGTCCCAGAATTATATTCACTGATGGTGAAACAGCATCTGGGCTGGGAATCAGGCTCCAAACAGCAGAGAGACAAAGCTGGTGAATATATTGGAGCATTTAGCAGCTAAAGAGAAACATATTTCCTCTCAGGTGTTGGAGGTGGAGACCAAAAACAGAGCTAAAATTCAGTTCAATTCAATTTTATTTGTATAGGGCCAATTCATAACAGAAGTTATCTCAGGACACTTTTCAAATAGAGCAGGTCTAGACCGAACTCCTTTATAATAAAAGTAAATACTGGTGCAAGAAATCCAAAGATTCGGGATGCAAAATGTGATACAGCCTCATGTTTGAATAAAGAATAATGCTTAAGTAAGTAATTTGGTAAAATGAACCCGAACACGCCGTTATCCCCCAGCCTGGAGAGTCACAGTTTACAGGGTTGAATCTGGTTCCTGAAAGGCGCCGGTACTGACCAGTACTGAGTTACTGAGAACCTTTACTTCTTACTGAGTGCCCCCCCCAATGGTGAGCACGGTTGTACCCCCCACTGAGCTCACAGAGATCTTCTGGAGGGTAGACCATACAAGTCAAAGTAATAATCGCCTAAAAATGATCCAGCGAAACCCCTGTAGCATCCCGACGGTGTTGTGTACAGCAGTCCTGGAGAGGTTCCCGATACAGCTGTTATACTGTATCTCTGTGCTAGCAGCTGGCTTAACGCTGAGAAACACCACTGAAGATATCCTTATTAAAAAAGATCAAATAAATGTGTGTTAGGGTTGCTCTGAATTCAGCTCAGACACTGAAATGAAAACTGGACTGACTCGCTCTTCCAGACTCTGATAATAAATATGGAGGCCTTTAATGCCAAAATAAACTCTACTGTCTAACATATGAATTCCAGACGTAACTGTTTACCCTCCCTGAAACAGACGTCACTCACATCACACAAACACACGACAACGTCACAGAGGATTCTTTTCTTCTCAGATAAATGGAGCTGAATGAAGACTCCACCTTCACACTGACGCAGCGTTATTATTCCAAAAACCGGAGGAACTTGATCATGATTCCACACAGCGGAGGGAGGACGGGAGGGAGGACGGGAGGGAGGACGAGGGGGAGGCGGGGGGGAGGCGTGAAGGTTGAGGAACCCACACATGGCTGCCGGCTGAGAGGGTTTACATTGTTGTGAGGAATCTCATGTCAACAAACCCCCGGAGAGAGAAAGTGAGAGTGACCCAACAAAGACTGCAGTCTGCTCCTCAAGACTCAAACACTGCAGGCTTGTTGGTCTTCATGCACCCCCCACCTTCACTCTCACACACACACACACACACACACACACACACACACACACACACACACACACACACTTTACTATATATAGAACATCCACCTCACTAACAAGAGCATCTTAGTCCTGCTTCTTAACACAACCTGGCTTTGTGCAGCGTAGGTGTGAAAGGTTTTATATTTGATCACCTGGAGAGGAACTCTGGTTTTAACTTTAACATCAAATATAGAACTTTAACTTTTCATCCTTTAAAGCTCTAACCTGTAACATCATCCTCATCAAACAGTGTATACGCTCTGGCTCTATGTTCTATATGTAGTTGAGTTCTTCCATTATCCCAAATGTTTCCAACAATGTTCAAACTCACAGAAATCTGTCATTTTCCAGGACGTCCTTTGTCTGTCCAACAGCGTGGGAGAAGCAGTGATTGTTAAGGTGGAACTGCTTTATTCAGTGTGTTTAAGGTGGAACTGCTTTATTCAGTGTGTTTAGTGGTTTTAATCAGCGGGTCTGTTTGTGTTGGAGAGGAGGAGACCTCTGTGGATCATTGGGCTCCCGGTAGAAACCTCCTGAACCATGAACACTGAAGGAATCCTAACCGGGAGAAGCTGACTGCAATGACGCCAATGGTGGTGAAGACAACAACTCCCATGATCCCACACTGCTTCCCGGAGGGGCTGCGAGCCGAGCTGCTGCTAACGTTAGCTCAGCTTGTTCCTCTGATAAGTTAAGATCCAACAATTGAACATTGTTGTTCTATATATAGTTTCTACAGATTCTCCTCTGAAGCTCTGATTTACTGTCTGCTGGTCTCTGACAGGAACTGTAGCCTCAGGACTTGTTTAAAGGACCCACATTCACACTCTGAAGCTTTAACGACACAAGTCTTTACCTGTCTGTACCTTTTACTGTGTGTGTGTGTGTGTGTGTGTGTGTCTGTGTGTGTGTGTGTGTGTGTCTGTGTGTGTGTCTGTGTGTGTGTGTGTGTGTGTGTGTGTGCTGGCTCAGGGCTCAGTAGGCCTCTGTGGTGTCTGATTCCCATCCTGCGAGCCAGCTGGATTTTTCCCCAGCGAACCCAAAACGCTCCTCCCATCATCTCCGCGCACACACACACACACACACACACACACACACACACACACAGACAGACACACACACACACAGACTGTCTCACTCTCTCCGTCTCACACACTCTCCTCCTGGCTCACAGAGACGCACATATGGCTGGAAAACACACACACACACACACACACTTCAAGTTACATAACTGAGGGGGAAAGGCCGATGTAATGCAGAGGAGATGCTGTGTGTGTGTGTGTGTGTGTGTGTGTGTGTGTTTCTAACAACAATCAATAGTATTGATTATTATGATTATTAGCAAACTTTCACACAATTCAATATGATATCTGTATAATCTGTGCAACCATGTGTCCAATAAGGTTATAATGTTTATATTTCCATCACAGGACAGTCAGTAAAAGAAACTGTGCTCTTATTTTGAAGTTTTGAAGTTGTTTTCTCAAATCTACGACAATTTTAGGAATTAATCAATAAAAAAAGCCAAATATTCTCCAAAATTCGCTGATTTTACATGTTTTAAATGATCAAAAAATGAATTTAACTTATTATATTTGGATGAAACAACCAAATAAGTTCATTTAACTCATCATTTATCATTAAACTGAAAACACTGATATTTTAAGTTGAACTAACTCAATTTTGTAAGTTAATAAAACCTTCAAGTAGCTTCAGAAACTGAGTGACACCGAATTAATAATAATAATAATAATAATAATAATAATAATAATAATAATACTGAAAAACTGAGTTGATGTTAATTAAAATGTTCAATGTAACTCATTTCTTTAGAGTTTAAATAACTTATACCAGTGAATGAAACTAAAGATTCTGGGTTCATTGTTGTTGTTATTATTATTATTATTATTATTATTATTAATAATAATAATAATAAATGGAGAATTGTTTATAAATATAGTTTCATTAAAGGTTTCTGTCACAATCTTTCTAAATAAATGTGTTTAAAGGAAAAGAAAAAGAGGATGACAATGAAGAGAAACTTTCAGGATCCCAAGTCTCAAGTTGTGAATGGAGAGCCGGGTCTCACACACACACACACACACACACACACACACACACACACACACACACACACACACATTACCCTCCCCCTCCTGCAAACTGAGCCTCAGTCAAACTGTGATAAAGGTGATTATTAGAGGAACCAATCAGCAGGCGCTGATCAATCAGCCCACTGTTGGATCGATAACTTACATTAGTGTAGAGCACACAGTCGATCTCCCCGGACTCAGACAGCTCGCTCAGGTTCCGGTCCCAGTGCAGGAACGGTTCACTGCTGTCCAGGATCTCCATGATTTCCTCCTCTCACACTTTCTCTCGTTGTTTGTTTGTTCTTTTATTTTCTCCACAAACAAACAAACGCTGGAAAACAAACTCCCAAAAGAAGAAAAGAAAAAGAAACAAGTTCCCAACAAGTTTCCAGAGTTTCCAGGTGGATGAGACTCAGGGAGCGGGTCAGTGTGAGGCTGCAGCGGGGCAGTGTGAGGCTGCAGCGGGTCAGTGTGAGGCTGCAGCGGGGCAGTGTGAGGCTGCAGCGGGCGGAGGGCTCAGTGCGGAGGGCTCAGTGCGGAGGAGCTGCTGCTGCTGCTTGTTGTTGTTGTTGTTGTTGTTGTTGTTCATCTCCTCTCTGCTTCTGGGGTCCACAGGCAGTCCCCAACAACCTCTCTTCTCTTTTCTGTGCTCCTGCTCCTCCTCCTCGCAGCCCCAGACGCACAGGAATGTGTGGGCGGAGCCAAACTCAGGCGGAGACACTGGAACCAAAACTGATAATACAATCAATAATCAATAAATCAATAAACGTTAGCACGGCCGCTAACATGCATGCAATGCAATAAATACATGTAGGGTGTAAAATGTGTAGAGATGAATGAGTTTCAGCTGCTAATGACACCCACAGCAATAAACTACAGCTTCCGGTTGTCTCAACTTCAAAATAAAGTCCGCATTCCTCATTTCAGGCCAATGCTTTTGTTTTTCTATAAACTGTTCAAATGTTTTACACAAGATAAAGTTAAAGAGAAAGTTCTGTTCTTTCATATATTACAGAATAGTTGTCCTGTAAGTGCAGTCTGCTGAGGAAGATCATGTGATGTGATCAAGAGCTCCAGAACAGCAACTTCGTTGAAGGTCAATAATGAGCTTTTTTCTTTTAATTTGAAACCTCAAATTCATTCAGAATTATTTTATAATTAATCACAGGCCTTTAAGTTGAATAAAAAATACGTTTTACTTATTAAAATTATACAAATTAAAATATTTCACATAAACAATGAGTAATAATATATAATAATATAATATAAATATATCTTTTTTAACTTTGTGGTATAAAGTAATACAATTTAATTTCTAAGCATTAAATTTAAGGTGCACATTCATTAAGACACCTAAAATAATAAAACTATTAATATAATAATAATAATAATAATGATGATCTTTATTTTTCTTTTTATTTGTCTTGTGTTCATTCTTTTTTTTAATAGTTTTAGTAATTATTATAAATATAACAGCTGCTCTTTTCCCGCTGAGAAATTAATATGATTAAGTTCGACGCTTTTATTTTGAAATCCACATCACCGATGTCCGGTCACTTCCGTTATCTTGACGCAGTTTCTCTGAGCTGAATCCACAGGTTTCCTCATAGCCCCGCCCACATCCAACACACCGACCAATCAGATCAGCCCTGCGGTTTAAAGCCGCTAAGCTCCGCCCTCCCGAGCCGCTGACTGACAGCTGACGCAGCCAATCACTTAAAGCCAAGAATACCTCTGACGTAGCCCCGCCTCCGCTGTCACAGCAACAGCCAATCAGCGTCCAGCAGAGAAAAACATTGAAAACATTAAAAAAATAAATAATTAAAACATACATGACATAAAAGACACACATATATACATTTTAATGCAAAAATCTATACATATTTAACATAAATATAATAAAAAATGTATTTGTAATTTTATCATTGTAAAATATTTTATTTCTCAATCATTATTTTTAAAACATATAACTCAAAACACATATATACATTATAGTGTCATATATCTATTAACCTCATGTATATTAAATAACCTGCACAATAATACTATATATTTTATATACACATTATCCCAGAATCCTTTGCACTATTGTTTACTGTCTACAATTGTTGTTTATATCTGTAGATAGTTTATGTTTACTGTGATGAGCTTGTTGTCTAATTGTGTGTTTTTAATGAGTTACTTACACGTTTTCTACCCTGTCAGTGACTTTAGGAAGCAGTGAACACAGGGAGGTTAAAGCCTGCTCACACACTGACTGTGGAACATCAACACAAATACAATGTGAGAAAAAAGTTTATTATCGCAAACATCACAGAGAAAGGAAGCAGAGACAGTGAACTAAAAGCAACAGTCACTGCTCAGGAAGGAAATGAAGAACAGATAAAAGAGCGATAACAACTGACAAGAATGTGACAAAGCAGAAATAAAGAGATAAAACAAACACACACAGACTAATGTTTCCTGATAATACACAGATCAGAAACAAACTTTAACTGAAGGAGCTTCCTCTGCATTTACATTTCTCTCCCGCTGAACAACCTTCACTCACATCTGCATGAAGAGACGTGAGAAAGACTCTTATTGTCAATCCAGTGTTTACTGAGGATTGGACAAACACTTTTAATGGCATCTGTGGACAATAACAACAACACTTCAAACTGAACATCGACAACCTCGTCCTTTATTGAGAGGGATTTCTTAATGCAAAGATTAACAGAAGTGACTTTAGGTTATATTCCAGGGAACGCCAGCCTTCCTCCTCCCATCCTTAACTTTAAATTATAATAATCATCAGCCTCTGTTGAACCTGCTTCAGGTCAACCGCTCTCTAGTTCTAGGAGACATTTCTAGGAGAACGTAGTCACGCACCATCTACTCAGTCAATGATTTGGGTGAAACTGGATCATATTTTATGCAGAAGATGTTCTCTGGCTGCTTCCCCCCCCCCCCAACTCTGATTCTGCCAAATGTAGCTGCTGTTGGTGTTGACGCAGCACTGAAGCTTTGGACCGCTGGGAGGAGGGGGAGGATGTTTTCAGACCTCGGATGTCAGGGAGAGTGGGCAATGTCACCGGGCTCAGCGGCTTCTATGGACACGGACATGTACGAAAACCAGATTTTACATAATGTTGCTTTAATCCTTCAGTTTTTGGAGATACATGTTTTTTACTGAACAGCCACGATGTGAAATAAAAAGCTAGAAAACTTAATAATTACAAAGTTTCACAGTTTTAAAATGCCCTTGAATTACAGTTTTTGTGATCCGCTCCTAACAGAGCTACAACATCGTGTACCTCCTCAAACACAATGAAACAGTGTTCAACCATCAGTATTCTCACATAAAATGAAAAAAAGAAAAAGGCATAAAATCTAAATTATGATCAGTAACTACATTTACAAGGTTGGCAGGAGTCAAACGTGACCCGTACTCTCCCCCTTCTTCCTTTACGTGGTGGCGTTCAGGTCATCAGTCTTTTGTATAAAGAAGAAAATAGCAGATGATGTCGTGTTTGGAGACGAAAAGAAGTCGTTAGATGGAAGAGGAAGCGTCCTTCAGGATTTCTCCCGCATGATGTCGGTCAGGAAGATGATGTTGTCTGGAGGAGGAAACAGAACCCGTAACGATAAAAGGACCAGTGTGTGGGAGGCTGCAACTAACTGAATACCGCCCCGTATCTAGAGCCAGGGTTTGGTTTGTCTGGTCTACTGTAGAAACACAGCACATTAAAAACAGTAACAAAAACACAATGATTCAGGTGATTATACACTAATGAAAACATACCTATGAATATTATATTATTATATTATTAATTGTTACACTCTGGACCTTCAAGGACGCCATCGTGGTCACATAAAGTCACATAAAGCATTTGTTTGTTCTCTGACCTGCGATGATGGTGGTAGCCTGACGTCTGATTTGGTTCTTGTCCACATAGTCTCCGTAGTCTATCTTCCCCTCCACTAGAACCCTACTCCTGAGAGAGAGACACAGACAGAGAGACAGAGAGAGAGAGAGAGAGAGACACAGAGAGAGAGAGACACATCAGGAGACAGCTATTAATTCAGAGTGATTTGCCTCCGATGTGGGTGCGTAACGGGGTCTGCAGCGAGCGAGGCGGACGCTACGCGACTGTTTCCTGTGTGGTGCTGTAAAAAACAAATCCTGAACATGACGGGCTGATGATGTGACGGGTGGTTGTCTTCATTGTCAGCTTTTCCTTACTGTAGCCCAACAACCCAGAGAGGACTCCAACAGACAACATATGATCATTAATACATGTAAATGTATTCAAGGTCTGGGTCTGGGGGGTCGTACCCTTTCTTGATGTGCTGGTAGGCCACATCCCTCAAACCGGGTTTGAAGACGGACACGCGATGCCAAGTCGTCTTCTGACTGACGTCACCTGAAATCACAACACAGCACACACACGGTCACAGTTACTGTCAACACCTGAGGAAACATGGTACAGATATGAGGACAGAGGGAGATAATGGAGCCATTGAAGGTTTATCTATAATCTATAATAATGAGGTGAATGAAGCATTAGGGTTGGAGATGTTTCAGTTATCAGTGTGTCTACAAATCCATCATGTGCTCATTGAGACAGAAGTTTAGTGTAACACTGACCTCTAGTGGCAAAATGTGATTGTAACATCTTCTAAATCAGCTCTATAGTGAGTTACATCTTCCTGAGCTCAATATATAATAATATATGTAAGTCCATTGGCTGCATTAAAGTATTCACTTCCTGTCAATCCAAACCATCAAAAGTATTCAAAATATACTAAAAGTACCAAAATAAATGTAAAAATACAAAAGTAACGTCGATAAGAAATAAGAAGAGCGACTGAAACTGCTGTTTTTATCATTTATGTCGGTGAATTAAGGATTTATTTCCACCAAACCAGAGTTGGTGATGTAAAGTTAGTAGTTTTGTGAATGGAGTCTGGTGGGTGTTATCCACTGGTAGCACCGTAACCAACACAGATCCTGTGGATAATGAAACCAGTTGTACCCATTGAGGTTATCTCTCCCTCTCCAGTGCGCCACATCTCATTGGTTGCCACCGAGAAGATGGTCACAGGGTTACGACCGTCCGCTTGTCTCATCACCGGGTCCTGACCCACTCGGCCCAACAGCTGCACTCGGTTTATCGCTGGAACAGAAACACACACGGACACATTTAATGGGAACAGAACGGAGTTGATGGGAGAAACCAGATCAGATGTTTCTCAGGAGGTTCACTCACATTTCTCCAGGCTTAAATTCTGGTCGGCGCTGCAGTACCTCACTGCCTGTCTGAAGATCTGTGGACGGACGACACGCAGATTAAATCCTGACTATCTACCTCCAGTACAGGGGAAGGTTTGTAGCTCCAGATGGTCCCGTCAATAACAACAACAATAAACACACATTTATGGATCCAGTATGATTAATATGGTCTCATTCACAGTGAGCCCTTTTCTACCATTAACTGATCAAAGTAGTGTTGCACGGTGCACCGATACTTCAAAAGTATCGCCATTCTCGGAAATTAAAAACGTCACGATTCCTAAATTTAGTATCGATACTTTTAAGAATGACCGCGTTCCAGATTTGTAAGAGTCGTATTTCATGTTGGCGTGTGCAGCATGCTTCCAGTGCCTCCCTATGGACGTCTGTGTGGTTTCTCCTCACGCTGCAGCTGTCATGTGACAAACACTGTAACGAGATGGCTCAATGTGCGAGCACAATGATACTGTGGCCGCCGGTCCACGACTGGTAGAAAAAGATGACGCGAGGAGTGAAATATGGAAGTACTACCTTGCTGACAGTGAGGGCAAAGCTACCGATAAGTCCAGACCTGTTTGTCGTCAGTGCTACAAACAATGCAAACAAAGAGAGCAAACACCTCCAACCTGGAGAAACTCTCGGCCGACAAACACGCCGCGTTGTACGAGGAGTCTAAAGACCGACAGTTAGTATGTGAAAGATAACACGACCACGTTCGTGCCCTTAAATAAGTCAAATGAGAAGGCTATGGTTTATTTTGCACCACCGTAGTTTGACGAGGCTATCTAGAGAAATAGTAGACTAACTATGGGCATTATCCTCATGGCTGACCAACAGACTGCCTACGGATAATTCAACATCTCTGAAAACACAACTTTCACAGATAACGTTAATAATTTACAAGCTGCTAAAATAAAGCATACAAACATCAGCTAAAATGATCTATAGGCTATATCGGTATGGAAACAATAATGTTGGTATCGTGACAACAGTAGATCAAAGTGACATATTTTATAGATATTCCATATTATATTGGACGTATAACAATAACAAACAGGAGGTTTGAGTTTGAGTGTCAATGTTGATCAGAAATCAGTTTTTATACAATTCTGTTTGTATTTTTTATAAAAACTGAAGTTTATAATTTGTTCTATTTTGTTTTTGGTTGTTTGATCTGCTCACTTTGTTTATCGGAGACTAAAGAGTGAATATAGTTTCTGTTTAATCTAAACTTTAAAAATAACAATTTCATTTACTTTTATTCACAGAAATTAATGTTCAGATATCGTCCTGCTGTTTGTATTTCTATACTTTTTACCACCCTTAAAATCAAGAAGGCCCTGAGACCCCCCCCCCCCCCCAGGAGCCCTGAGACCCCCCCCAGGAGCCCTGGTAGTAACAGTCACTCACCTGCACTGAGGCTCTTCTCAACATCTTGTCTGTTTGTGCAGAAAGTTCTGAGAGGTCCAACAGCAGCTCAACGGTCTGAACAATAAATCAACAAAACATCAACAACATCAACAACATCAACAACAACATCAACAACATCAACAACAACATCAACAACAACATCAACAATAAATCAACAACAATAAATCACATTATTTTATTTATATTCACATAAACTTTATTAAGTTCAACACTGGAGGAAATGTTCTGTGATCTTCAGTGAACGAACCTACACACACACACACACACACACACACACACACACAGTCACACACACACACACACACACAGACACACACACACACACACACACACACACACACACACACACACACACACAGTAACACACACACACACACACACACACACACACACACACACACACACACACACACACAGTAACACACACACAGTAACACACACACAGTAACACACACACACTAACACACAGAACACACACAACACACACAGTACACACACACACACACACACAGTAACACACACACACACACACAGTAACACACACAGTAACACACACACAGTAACACACACAGTAACACACACACACTAACACACACTGAAGTAACAAAACACACACAGTAACACACACACACACACACACACACACACACACACACACACACACACACACACACACACACACACACACACACACACACACACACACACACACACACACACTGTCCGGGTCGCTCCGGTTCCGGTTCTGGTTGTGGTTCTGGTTCTGGTTCTGGTTCCGGTTCTGGTTCTGGTTCTGGGTCAATCTGCGGAACCAAACACGTGATCTTGGAGTCAAAGTCAGCGGCAGTCTCCCGCCACGGGCCGCGGACCGGAAACTAATCGGTTAAATTACCGTTGCTCTCTCCCGGGTTCGGTGTACCGGGTTCGGTGGACCGGGTTCGGTGGACCGGGTTCGGTGGACCGGGTTCGGGTTAATATTAAAGATAAACAACTTACCAGCGAGCTTAACCCCACACTGTTCACTGTCCGTCCCCAACACTGCTCCGACTTTCTACCGCAGGACCAAAGTTCCGCTGTGCGAGGGCTTCTTTTCTTCTTCTTCTTCGGGTTTTAATGGCGGTTGACAAACCAGCTTACAGGAGCATTACCGCCACCTGCCGGAGGTCCCGGGAGGCGGGAAATAAAATAACGATATTCTTAAAACTTCAATAATTCAATACAAATATTTATGTTATTATTATATTAGTATTATTATTAGTAATATTAACCAATATTTACATTTATTGTACAACACAATATTTGAATTAGGATTAAAAGTAAAATACACTTTTACTGTGACAAAATCATTAACATAAACAGTAAAGAGCATATTATAATATTATTATTATTATTATTAGTATTAACCAATATTTACATTAATAATATTATTATAATATTATAACATTATTATTATTATTGGTATTAACCAATATTTACATTAATAATATTATTATAATATTATAACATTATTATTATTATTAATATTAACCAATATTTACATTAATAATATTAGTACAACATTATAACAATATTTGATTATTAGGATTAACCAATATGTACATTAATAACTTATTTACTTGTAACAATAATCATTAACATACAATATTTACTAAGAGCATATTATAATATTATTATTATTATTAGTAGTATTAACCAATATTTACATTAATAATATTATTATAATGTTATAACATTATTATTATTATTAGTATTAACCAATATTTACATTAATAATATCATTATAATATTATAACATTATTATTATTATTGGTATTAACCAATATTTACATTAATAATATCATTATAACATTATAACATTATTATTATTATTAGTATTAACCAATATTTACATTAATAATATCATTATAACATTATAACATTATTATTATTATTAGTATTAACCAATATTTACATTAATAATATCATTATAATATTATAACATTATTATTATTAGTAGTATTAACCAATATTTACATTAATAATATTATTATAACATTATAACATTATTATTATTATTAGTATTAACCAATATTTACATTAATAATATTATTATAACATTATAACATTATTATTATTATTAGTATTAACCAATATTTACATTAATAATATCATTATAACATTATAACATTATTATTATTATTAGTATTAACCAATATTTACATTAATAATATTATTATAATATTATAACATTATTATTATTATTAGTATTAACCAATATTTACATTAATAATATCATTATAATGTTATAACATTATTATTATTATTAGTATTAACCAATATTTACATTAATAATATTATTATAATGTTATAACATTATTATTATTATTAGTATTAACCAATATTTACATTAATAATATTATTATAATATTATAATATTATTATTATTAGTAGTATTAACCAATATTTACATTAATAATATTATTATAATGTTATAACATTATTATTATTATTAGTATTAACCAATATTTACATTAATAATATTATTATAACATTATAACATTATTATTATTATTAGTATTAACCAATATTTACATTAATAATATTATTATAATATTATAACATTATTATTATTATTAGTATTAACCAATATTTACATTAATAATATTATTATAATGTTATAACACGACCACTCTCCACTCTGTCCAGCAGGTGGCGGTAATGCGTCTGTAAGCTGGTTTAAAACCAGAAGAAGAAGAACGGGTGGGGGGGGGCAGAAAGTTTGTGGAGGCCAGATCACGTGGTCCTCCAGCCGGACCCTGTGAGTCCGGTTCTGGAGCTCAGCTGTGCGGACTGCTCCACACCGAGCTCAGCTGGAGATCCAGGGTGGTCCAGAGCCTCGGCACTCGACCTCAGCCTGAATCCGGTCCATGTGAAGAGATTGTGGGGTCGAGACTGGGAGTCTGCCGGAGGTATGTGGATCCAGTCTGATGACATAACTCAGGACCAGAGTACACTACATCTCATAATCAATACTATCAATAACTGCACGCAGCAGCTGATCTCCTGTGTGTTAATGGAGTTCAGTGTTGTTATTAATTAATAACAAATAATCATCTAAACTTTAACAAGAACTATTTATATAGTTTACTGTATGTGTGTGAGTTTTATTAAATTAATACCACAGTTACAGTTACACTTACTAATTACATGCAGTCGGTAACTTAATCCAAGTATCACAATATTAAAGTAACTTGATTACTGTTACTTTTGGATTACCCCAACACCAAATATGCAAACAAAGGCAAGAGAATAGAGATATAGAACATAAAATATATAATAAGTATTATAGTGTATTATATTATAGTATATTATATTATAGTGTATTATATTATATTATAGTGTATTATAGTGTATTATATTATAGTATATTATATTATATTATGTGTATTATATTATATTATAGTATATTATGTTATAGTGTATTATATTATATTATGTATATTATGTTATATGTATTATATTATATTATATATATTATATTATATTATAGTGTATTATAGTGTATTATATTATATTATATTATATTATATTATAGTGTATTATATTATATTATAGTATATTATAGTGTATTATATTATATTATAGTGTATTATAGTGTATTATATTATAGTATATTATATTATAGTGTATTATATTATATTATAGTGTATTATAGTGTATTATATTATAGTATATTATATTATATTATATTATAGTATATTATGTTATAGTGTATTATATTATATTATAGTATATTATATTATATTATAGTGTATTATAGTGTATTATATTATAGTATATTATATTATATTATAGTGTATTATATTATATTATAGTATATTATGTTATAGTGTATTATATTATATTATATTATATTATATTATAGTGTATTATATTATATCATATTATATTATAGTGTATTATATTATATTATATTATATTATATTATGTTATAGTGTATTATATTATATTATAGTGTATTATAGTGTATTATATTATATTATATTATAGTGTATTATCGTATATTATATTATAGTGTATTATATTATATTATAGTATATTATAGTGTATTATATTATATTATATTATATTAAAGTATATTATAGTGTATTATATTATATTATAGTATATTATGTTATAGTATATTATATTATAGTGTATTATAGTGTATTATATTATATTATAGTGTATTATATTATAGTGTATTATATTATATTATATTATATTATGTTATAGTGTATTATATTATAGTGTATTATAGTGTATTATATTATATCATATTATATTATAGTGTATTATATTATATTATATTATAGTGTATTATAGTATATTATATTATAGTGTATTATAGTATATTATATTATATCATATTATATTATAGTGTTTATATTATATTATATTATAGTGTATTATAGTGTATTATATTATATCATATTATATTATATTATAGTGTATTATAGTGTATTATATTATATTATAGTGTATTATATTATATTGTATTATATTATAGTATATTATAGTGTATTATATTATATTATATTATAGTATATTATGTTATAGTATATTATATTATAGTGTATTATATTATATTATATTATAGTGTATTATAGTGTATTATAGTATATTATATTATATCATATTATATTATAGTGTATTATATTATATTATATTATAGTATATTATAGTGTATTATATTATATTATATTATAGTGTATTATAGTGTATTATAGTATATTATATTATATCATATTATATTATAGTGTATTATATTATATTATATTATAGTATATTATAGTGTATTATATTATATTATATTATATTATAGTATATTATAGTGTATTATATTATATTATAGTGTATTATATTATATTATATTATTGTGTATTATAGTGTATTATAGTTTATTATATTATATCATATTATATTATAGTATTTTATATTATAGTGTATTATAGTGTATTATATTATATTATAGTATATTATAGTGTATTGTATTATATTATATTATAGTATATTATGTTATAGTATATTATATTATAGTGTATTATAGTGTATTATATTATATTATAGTGTATTATATTATATTATATTATAGTGTATTATAGTGTATTAAAGTATATTATATTATATCATATTATATTATAGTATATTATATTATATTATAGTGTATTATAGTGTATTATAGTATATTATATTATATCATATTATATTATAGTGTATTATATTATATTATATTATAGTGTATTATAGTGTATTATATTATATCATATTATATTATATTATAGTGTATTATAGTGTATTATATTATATTATAGTGTATTGTATTATATTATATTATATTATATTATGTTATATTATATTATGTTATAGTGTATTATATTATATTATAGTGTATTATATTATATTATAGTGTATTATAGTGTATTATATTATATTATATTATATTATATTATATTATAGTGTATTATATTATATTATATTATAGTGTATTATAGTGTATTATATTATATTATAGTGTATTATATTATATTATATTATAGTGTATTATATTATATTATATTATATTATATTATGTTATAGTGTATTATATTATATTATAGTGTATTATAGTGTATTATAGTATATTATATTATATTATAGTATATTATGTTATAGTGTATTATATTATATTATAGTATATTATAGTGTATTATATTATATTATATTATATTAAAGTATATTATAGTGTATTATATTATATTATAGTATATTATGTTATAGTATATTATATTATAGTGTATTATAGTGTATTATATTATATTATAGTGTATTATATTATAGTGTATTATATTATATTATATTATATTATGTTATAGTGTATTATATTATAGTGTATTATAGTGTATTATATTATATCATATTATATTATAGTGTATTATATTATATTATATTATAGTGTATTATAGTATATTATATTATAGTGTATTATAGTATATTATATTATATCATATTATATTATAGTGTATTATATTATATTATATTATAGTGTATTATAGTGTATTATATTATATCATATTATATTATATTATAGTGTATTATAGTGTATTATATTATATTATAGTGTATTATATTATATTATATTATATTATAGTATATTATAGTGTATTATATTATATTATATTATAGTATATTATGTTATAGTATATTATATTATATTGTATTATATTATATTATATTATAGTGTATTATAGTGTATTATAGTATATTATATTATATCATATTATATTATAGTGTATTATATTATATTATATTATAGTATATTATAGTGTATTATATTATATTATATTATAGTGTATTATAGTGTATTATAGTATATTATATTATATCATATTATATTATAGTGTATTATATTATATTATATTATAGTATATTATAGTGTATTATATTATATTATATTATATTATAGTATATTATAGTGTATTATATTATATTATAGTGTATTATATTATATTATATTATTGTGTATTATAGTGTATTATAGTTTATTATATTATATCATATTATATTATAGTATATTTTGTATATTATAGTGTATTATATTATATTATAGTATATTATAGTGTATTGTATTATATTATATTATAGTATATTATGTTATAGTATATTATATTATAGTGTATTATAGTGTATTATATTATATTATAGTGTATTATATTATATTATATTATAGTGTATTATAGTGTATTAAAGTATATTATATTATATCATATTATATTATAGTATATTATATTATATTATAGTATATTATATTATAGTGTATTATAGTATATTATATTATATCATATTATATTATAGTGTATTATATTATATTATATTATAGTGTATTATAGTGTATTATATTATATCATATTATATTATATTATAGTGTATTATAGTGTATTATATTATATTATAGTGTATTGTATTATATTATATTATATTATATTATGTTATAGTATATTATATTATAGTGTATTATATTATATTATAGTGTATTATATTATATTATAGTGTATTATAGTGTATTATAGTATATTATATTATATCATATTATATTATAGTGTATTATATTATATTATATTATAGTGTATTATAGTGTATTATATTATATTATAGTGTATTATAGTATATTATATTATAGTGTATTATAGTATATTATATTATATTATAGTGTATTATATTATATTATATTATATTATATTATATTATAGTGTATTATAGTATATTATATTATAGTGTATTATATTATATTATATTATATTATATTATAGTGTATTATATTATATTATAGTATATTATATTATATTATATTATATTATAGTGTATTATAGTATATTATATTATATTATAGTGTATTATATTATATTATATTATATTATATTATATTATAGTGTATTATAGTATATTATATTATAGTGTATTATATTATATTATAGTGTATTATAGTATATTATAGTGTATTATATTATAGTGTATTATAGTGTATTATATTATATTATATTATAGTATATTATAGTATATTATATTATATTATAGTGTATTCTGTGAGACAACAGAACAATGTAATATTAGAAAAGAAAATGGAAACAGAAACAATCAACAATGTTTCTTCTGCTCGTCAAATTGTAATCCTGCTAAATAATCCTGTAATCTGATTACATCTTTTGTTCTGTAATTGTAATGGATTACAGTCTATCCTATACTGTAACTCAGATACATGTAATCTGTTACACTGAATTTCAATCTGCTGCATCCATCCATCCATCTTTGTGTCCTTTGAGAGCACAAACAACCTCCTACGAAGGCTTCTGTACATAATTAAAGGTAAGTTACTTATGAACGTGTCTGTGTATGTGTATGTGTAAGGGAGTTATTATTTGAAGGATTAAACCATTCCTGTAAAGAAGTCTCCCTCCAGTCAGAACTCAGAGTTTCTCCTTTTCCTACAGTCTGATGTTTGAATGATGTCTGAGACTCCAGAAGGAGGTTTTCACTTTCATCTGCTGGAAGTGGAAAGTTTCTCTGAGCTCACTGAACAGCTGATTTTAAGGGGCGGGGCCTACGAGCAGGATTTGTGACATCACAAATAAGTTCAGGAAGTAAATCCTGGTTCAGTGTGCGACCACAGTGAGATCCACCAGTGCACAGACACTGGTTTCATAGATTGAGGGATTTCTAATGAGGTAGAATGAGTTTGATGACGTTTTAAGGATTTTAATGTGGAAATTATCCTTTTTCTTTGCAGACAGAACATCAGTGTGGACGAGCTAACGAGCTTTTAAAAGAGTTTATTTTATATTTGATTCATGAGTTAATTATGGAAGCCCATTTCTGCCAATGTGATGGGGGGGGGGGGGTCCGGGGTTTCTCAATGAGCTTCCATCATTAACAAATGACTTGGAAACTGACCAATAAATGAGCTCGCCGCCTGAAAGAAACTCGAGATGGAAGAGACTGTTGTTCTTTCTGTGAGATTGTCTGTTTAATGAATTATTTGTGTGTATTACAGTAACGTCTGTAATAATTACTGTATTCTAATCGATTATTTTACATTAAACGTGCAGGATTTGTTGAATATTGAGTGGCTATTGATTCATTGGAGGTGATGATTGGTTACGTATTGATGACATTCTGTGTGAAACAAAAAACGTGATGTTCTTGCACAAGTGTGACTGTTGGACCTCGAACTTTGAACCTCTGGCCACGCTCCAATCTAATCTAACTTTATTAACAAAATATTCAGCAACAAAACAAACTGAAGCAGGAATACAGTGTGAATATATGGAAATATCATTTCTGTAAGAGATTCAATTAAATTAATACTGCAAAATAATATTTATTAAGAGTTTTTACTGTCTTCTTACTGTTAAATTATTATAATTATGGCGCCATATTCAGATTTGCTGAACAGTTAGTTCAGTTTTTATGTATCTCCTCATCTTCCTCCTTAAAGAGTCCTGAACTCTGGCACATTAACGAGCATCACCTGTGAGGTAACCCAGAGGGGGCGGTCCCATAAAGAACTGCTAGAGGAAGGTGTGCAGACGGGTATAAAGTCTACCAGAGAGCTCATTCAGGTGTCTCTGATCCCTCGGGGAGGAAGGTGCGTCAACCTCTGCTCAAATTTCTTTTCATTTAAACACTCGTACGAGACAACAGGACCACTGAATTACTTTTTAAAATAACGAAGTCATTCTTTTTTGTGGTGTGATAATATATAATATTATGAAATGTATTTGTAATTAGTTACACTACTAGTTACTGGGGAAGTAATAGTAACTCCTCTCCACTTGTCCCCGACACTGGCTGCAGTTTCTTGGCACCAAAACCGGGTCACTGGGTTTGACCCCCGAACTGAAAACATCGTCCAGCTTCTAGAAACTTTGACTCTGCTTCCTCTTTACAGATTATGAATCTTTTGTTTTCACTCTCATCGTCTCTGACAGCAGGCGTAAAAAGACGATCATTAACTTTCACATGTTGGACTTGAACGCAACGCGACCATAGAGGCCCCTGGCTGCTGCTGGATATTAACCGCAGTGTCAGGCTGACCCGGGTCAACACACCGAGTACAGTCTGTGTGATGAATCTGATCAGCGTCAACAGATTCCCACTGAGGTCAGTGTACTTTATTACACAGCCATACCTGCCTCAGGTGAGCTAGTTACAGGCTTGGGGAGTAATGGATTACATGTAACTGAGTTACGTATCAGGATACAAACAAAGGCAACTGTAATCCATTACAATTACAGAAGAAAGAGGTAATGAGATTACAGTTACATTTAGTAGAAATTGGGATTATTTAGCAGGATTACAATTTTAGGTTCAGGTTTTCTTTGAAAAGGACACACAAGGACTGTTGTCTTATAGAATACACTCAGATCAATACTTATTATTGATATTTCTTGTCTTTATTTGTGTTGAGATTATCCAAAAGTAACAGAAAGTAATCAAGTTACTTGTTTAATATTGATACTTGGATTAGGTTACTGACTAATTAGTAACAATCGGATTAACCCTAAATGAGCATTGTAAGGCTGACGTATGTTTCGGGGCTGATTGTTAACCTGTACCCGGTGCTCGTGTCTCCACAGACGGTTATCGGCAATGTCTCAGACCGTCCCTCCGATCCTCTCCGTGGCCCCCACTCGGGCTCTGGTCGATGAGAAGTTCAAGGTCGTGGTGGAGAATCTGCCTCCAGGATGTCCAGTAACGCTCCACTCCCTCCACCACTCGGAGGACAAGGACTACTGGGAGGCGTACGGACACTACATCAGTGATCACACAGGAACCGTGTCTGGTGGGTCTTCTTCCTTTGTGTCTCCTCCTCCTCCTCACACTGGTTTTTAAATTGGCCTCATATGCTAAACACAGAAATATCACAGATAATTAACTTACCTATGGAAGCCCGGAGAGGTCCTGTTTAAAACTATTTAAACTATATAATATATAGTGTTGGATATTTTGTATGTTTTGTTTTTCTTGTCGTTGACATTTTACTGATTCTGTAGTTGCGGAGGATTTGAGTTTCGGGGGCACGTACACAGGAAGAGAAGCCATGGGTTTGTTGTGGAGCATGCGTCCTGTCCCCGGCAGCCGCACAGGCCTCAGGTAAAACACAAATATTACAATGAATAGTCTTATTTACCTCTGTAATGATTAATGATTAATGATGTCTGATTACACCTGAGTGGATGCAGAAAATCCCTGTTTTCCTTTCACAATGTAACATTAAACAAATACCAATCTACAGCTTTAAGATGAGCTGGTTAGAGTTTAATTTCCAGACGCTTGTTACTCCGTAAACCCTGATGACCTCTTGTCTTTACCCGCCAGGTTGAGGAAGATGAACGTCTGCAGTCCCATGCTGGTCAACATCTCGGCCTACAGTGGACATGTGGCCGAGGGCTTCAGGGAGCGCGCTCCTCTGGCGTCGGTGCTCACGGAGAGATGGTACATGGCTCCGGGGGTGCGGAGGGTCGATATCAGAGAGAACGGAGTGCGAGGAACCCTCTTCATACCTCCAGGTACCTGAAAGAGACCGGGACATCCTCTGATCCCTTTTGCTGTTTGGTTTTTGCATGATCAGTGATTGGTGTGTTTAAAATGTGTTTCCTCAGGTCCGGGTCCGTTCCCGGGGGTGTTGGATATGTGGGGGGGCGGCGGGGGGCTGTTAGAGTACCGTTCGTCCTTGCTGGCGTCCCACGGTTACGTTTCTTTAGCACTGGAGTATTTCTCCCCCGGTGAGCTGGAGTCTGCAGATCTAGAGTTCAACTACTTTGAGGTTTGTGTTCATTTTATTTTCTAACTGAGTTGTAGCGAGGTCCCGTCCTCGTCACGCTCCTCGTAATGAACTGACAGGACAGGTAACTCCCCAGTTACTGCACGGACACAGTTCCATACAATCAAACAGCACAAATCATACAAAATAATACGCAAAATATACAAGTAAGCTCTAAATGTGTGATAAAGATAGGCCACTGGTGAGCATGATGTTGCTATGCAATGTATTGCACATGTAGCCAACATAAATACACCATCTGTATTTTTATACATATATATTTAAATATCTGAGTACATGTAAACAAATAATAAACTCAATAGGTTGCCGATGCAAACAGTTTATTAGATGTTTTTTCCTTTTATCTATCTATTTCTGCACAGACGGCGTTTAATATCGTCAAGGACCATCCTCAAGTGATCCCGGACAAAGTTGGACTATTCGGTCTTTCCCTCGGCTCCATTGTGACCATGCATTTGGCATCCGAGAGCACCGTTATCAAGGCAAGTTACAAACAAGCAGAGTTGTTTCATTAGCTCTGAATATGTGTCCTCTCCTCTCCTGCTGACGGAGAGTGGAGACCCAGGCGGAGATCCGGTGTCTTAGTGTGTCGCTGTGTTGTCTTCCAGCCTGGTTGCTGTGTTTGTATCAGCGGCAACCACTTCCACGAGCGCGGGAAGACCCTGAGAGGAATCCTTCAAACAATGGGCAGGTAGGTTCTCTATTCTGTCACATACATACATACATACATACATACATACATACATCAACAGGAAGTGAACGGTTGCTTGTGATGGCAGGAATTCTCACATGGCGCGCGTGGATGAGAACAACCATCACATATGGCGATATATTGGTCTAGAGGTTATGAAGGACCCCTCAAAGAAACTGGACGTGAGTACATGCTGCACTAATTACCATATAATGCCATTAGGTGGTTCACTACATGTTTAAGCAGGTACTAATATAACAAGGATGAAATCTGTTCTCCTGAAGGTTTATTTCCACTAATGTTTGATCATTACGGTTCTATGGAAGCTCATTTCTGTCAATATCATAAAAAATCCTGTCAATCATTACATATAGATATAGTTTATTCTAACAAACAGTATTAATGTTATTTTATTATTATTGTTAATAATATTAAAGTTGTGGTTCATTCTCTGCAAGGTGGGAAAAATAAACTGTCCAATGCTGTTGGTCAACGGTTGTGATGATCAGAACTGGCCCGCAGTGGAGTCTGCTGAAGATGTGAGTACACACACTGTGTGAATGTGTGTGTGTTAACTGGGAATTAGCAGATTTGAACAGGTTCATTTGGATTTGACCTTTGACCCTCAGATAGCCCAGATGATGCGAGCAGCAGGGAAGGAGCACCTGCTGACCAGACTGGAATACCCCGACACCGGACATCTGATTGAGCCGCCCTTCTCGCCCCACTTCAGGGCCACTAAGTTTATAACACACATCACCAAAGAGAAAGGTGAGTCACACGGGGTTAGTTCTTTTATTTTGGTGGTGCTCCTTTCACTTCCTGTCAGAGAGACAGATCTTTTCCTCTATTACTCTCCACCTTTTAGATACCACAGTGCTCCTCGTTTATTACTTCATATGTCATATACTCCAGCCTCCACCGGGTGGCGCCGTTACCACGTTACCAAGGGTTTTCACTGACCTGGTCCCAACGGCCTCGTTAAAACTCCACAGAACTGAGAACTGATTCATGTGAGCTGCTTTCAGAAAAGAGATTTTAATCTCAAGGGACTTCCTGGTTAACATTGATCACAATTTTTAGAAAAGTGTCATAAAATCCGACATTTTAGGTTTCAACAATCCCAGAAAAAGCCTGACGGAAGTTCTGGAAGGATGGATATTATTTATCTGTTTACATCCTCCAGCTGTGTTTAAGTTTTCTCTCAAATATAAGCACTGCCATTACTTATTTATAACTCTTTTCAAAAGTACTGCCACGGTAATTAGTTACACTACTAGTTATATTACTTTCCCCCACGAAATTGCTAATTGTGTCTCCAAAATGTAGTTTTGTTTGTTGAAATCAAAGTGATGTGAATATTTCCAGCTGCTGAAGGAGAGTTTCCTCCAAGGATGTGAATGATTGGGTGACAACAGAATAAAGGTTGTAAGCAGTACTGTATCTGTGTATTATTAATATAATCCCTATTAATGGTGATAATGGAGTATAACGTCGTGTGTTTCAGTGATATTGCTGTGGGGAGGACAAACCAAACCCCACTCAGACGCTCAGGAAGACTCCTGGAGGAAGATTTTAGCCTTTCTGAAGCATCATTTGTACTCGAGCTCGACTCCCAGAGCTCGGATGTGAGTGCAGAACACAGACCATGTTTACTACCTCAACGTCACCACGCGGGTTCTCGCTCTACCAGGCGCCTTCGCTGTGATGAACTGAAGTACTGAAGATTTGTATTAGGTTGTTTAACCACATTTATTCTTCTTCTCTATTATTATCTTTCTGTCTTTGTTTAATTATCTGCAGGCTTCAAACTTTAAGGTGTATCTACATGTGGCAGTAATAATAATGTTAGTTTGAGGATGAAATTCTCCAAAGGAACAAAGGAGAGATTGTGTTTAATTAAATTAATTAAATGATAATATAATTTCGTATTGTTTTCTTTTCATATTCTTTTATCAGATACTGGTTCATTTCTCACTGTTCTTGTACGATTGCTTGTGTTCAGACATTGTTTTGTTATATGAATAAATGGTTTTAGCTGCTTACAGATTATCCGAGTCCCATTTTTAATGTCCTCATCCAAATTCCACATTTCACCAACAAAACTAATCCATAAATTCACTTAAATACAAGAAAATCATCTCTGAAATCACAGGTTCATTCAACAAAATGTTTCTGAGAACCGGTTTTATTAACATATATTAGAATAAGCACTATATAGCACTATATAGCACTATATATATATATATATATATATAGCTTTAGTTCTTCTACATGTCACTGTGTCACACAGAGTTAAAGGTACAGTTTTTAACAATCAGAATATACAACGTAGGAAGCTGTTAGTTCTGCCGGGATGATTGTTTCATCAGTGGCAGTTAACTGCTCAGTTCAATAACATGCAGCTCAAAGCACAAAGTCACTCACTGTAGTAAAGGCACACGCTGTCACAGAGCGTTAGCGTGCAGAGTCAAGATCCGCTCCATCAGCCGGAGAGTGGGCTGGCTGATCGGGTAGTGCGGCGGCAGCTTCTCCTCGGCACACGACAGCTTCACAAAGTACCTGGAGGGCAGAAACATCAGATCATTAAAGTCTCAACACACCTCAACATAATCCCAACATTAACTCAGAGCAGCCGCACCGACCTGAACTCCTCTCTAAAGTGGGACCGGAGGTGCTGTGCCAGCTGGTTGTTGTACTGCAGGCAGGCCAGCAGGAGGCGACAGCGCTGGAAGAGCAGAACTGACTGAGCCGGACTCAGAAACGACTCCTGCAGGTCCGACAAAACCAGCACCACCTGCTGAGCCTGGTAATCGATGAAGGACGTCTGCGGAGAGACGAGGACACCAATGGTAAAGTAGAACACACAGTGCTTCCCTACAGGACAGTCTGTCCCAGTGGAGGCAGGTGGGTCCTCTCTACTGAGTTACAGTGAGGAAGGTTACCAGGTGAGGATGAGGCTGCAGGACTCGGAGGATCCATCCAACAGACAGGAAGTTGTCAGCAGAGGAACATCTGCTGGCCTAAAACACAGAAAGGTTTCAATACAGTTTTTCAGTCACAAAGTCCTGGAAGGTGCAGACTATGGAGTTGGGTAAAGAGAATTTGACTGGCACTAACTCTTCTCACCTCGTAGCCTAACAGCAGCAGCTCGAACAGCAGAGAGCCGGCAGCGTCCAGATACTCAGCTAGTAAGGCCTGAGGACAGAGAGCGACCACGGTAACATTAAAGATAAAGGATAATAATAATACGAACATTAATGTGAGTAGAGAGCAGCTCACCTCACAGTCAGTCAGAGAGCTCTGGTTCTGGGTTTGAAGCTCTGGATCACAGATCAAGGCCAGCAGCATTCTGGAGGCCAGGGCGCCTCTGCAGGGACAAAGAGCAGCAGAAATAAGATTCATCCATTCAAGTCTTACAGGATAAAGTGTTCAGACAGACGCAGGATGGGGGTTTACTTTTTGGCAGAGAGCAGGCTGAGTCTGGCCGGTTCCACCTCCGTCTCTCTGAACATGATGGCGAGTGTCTGCACGATCAGAGAGCTCAGTCTGAACACAAGGATTGAGCCGGTGTTAGTAACAACAGTAAACCATCAGAAACAAACTCTGGACCAACAGGGACCTCCACTAGGGGTTATCAACGCTTCACAAGGCCTTCTGGATTTTAAGACATTAATAAAACTTTAAAACTATACACAGTAGGCCTGTATCTCAGCATCTGGTTCACCTCTGGGAGGAAAAATGAATTGTGTAATATAACAATGGACAAGCATCAGGGACAAGAAAACACCCAATCTGTCTATTAAATCTGTTTGACTATTAAAAATTACTAAATAAATCTATAATACAGACAGAGAATTGTATTAAAAGTTCCCTAAACAGGAAATAATCTGCTCACAATTCATCCAAATCTCTGGTTTTAAACAAACTTCCAGCAGTTACTGAGTCACTGTTTGAATATAATATGAAATATCCATAAAATGTGTCACTGAGTCAGTTTATTTATGATAGAAAAGGTCCCTGAAGGAAGCAGGTTGGGAACCACTGACCTAAACTATTAACATTAGGCTTAAAATAGACCCAGAGATCGGTGGTTGTTCACTGTCTGAAAGGAACTTTTAAATCCTGATATAACATTAAAAGTAACTTCAAGGATCTTAAAGCCATTTTCCTACAAATCATTTTAAGAAATCATTTTCCAGGAGTTTTTCTTTTTTTGTGTGCAAGATTTCAAAAGCTTTATTTTCAGTTTTTGAACTTTAATATATATAAAACGTTTGTGAAAGTGAAGTTTCAAACAAAGGGGGTAGGACTATATCAGGACAGCACTGCAGGCTGCAGTCTGTAAAACTGGGTCCGAACAGACAGACGGACATTATGAAAACACTTATTCACTAACACCAAAAGCTTCCTTCTTAAACTGCTGAAAGTGTATAAGTATAAATGTATGTGTGTAAAAACAGCAAGCAGCTTACAGCCACACACAGCCACACACAGCCACACACAGCCACACACAGCCACACACACACACACACACACACACACACACACACACACACACACACACACACACACACAAGAGAAGCTTACAGGAGTTGATCTGCTGTGTGAACGCCACTGAGGCTCTGACAGCCGTGGAGAGATTCCTCCAGAGTCTGAACCAGGAAGACACACACCTCACTGGACTGAAACACACAACAGAGGAAGTCAGGTCGTCACCCAACTGCAGGCACATCAAACTTCACTCAAATCTACTCTGACTTCTTTTATGTGAGAGACCCCCTAGTGGCAGAAACATATTGTACTTTTAACCCAGCGAACACTTTTCTACCCAAACTAATTCCTATTTATGTAATCTGATTAAACTTATCAACCAATAGAAATGTACGTACTATAGCTTTAAGCTTAAAGGGTAAATTCAGGCATGTAGTTAGGGCAGTTGTCTCTTAAGGGGTGCAAGAAAACCTAAAAAATATACTCAGCAGGCCGATAAAAGTATATTTCAGTCGTTATTTGGGGGTTTAGATTATTAGTTAGGATCTGACCTGATCACAAGCTTATTATCATTAATCACAGAGTCTTTACGCTGGGATTGTAAATGTAAAAAATACACAACACAGACACAGAAATGTATAAAAAGTCCCACAAAATGTCAGGAAAATTCATCTCTGATCAATATTCACTGGAAATAATCAACTTCATCCAAATCTGTAGTTTCACACAAACTTCCTGCAGTTATTATGTTTGTGTTCATTGTACAGTTTATCAGTTGTTCTGCTATATACATATTATATATTATATATATATATATATAGTCAGTTTATTCAGTGGCAGGAAAGGTTGGGAACCACTGATGTGAAGGAGGTTACAGGATGTGTTTGAAGGCCTCACCTTCCAGAAGAGTCTGCGCAGTGCAACGTTACGGTGAGCCGCCGTCCTCAGCTCCTGAAGCAGCAGGTACAGACTCTCCACACTGAGCTCCTCCTGCAGGAGCTCAGAGCTCAGCTGACCGTACAGGTGAGCTGTCCGCTCCCAGCTCACACACACACACACACACACACACACACACACACACACACACACACACACACACACACACACACACACACACACACACACACACACACACACACACACACACACACACACACACACACACACACACACACAGCAGGTCATTAATAATGAGGCTGCCTCTGTTCGAGTCCTGTACTGCGTTACGACAGAGAGTCGTTGTTACCTGATGGCAGAAAGCTGATTTACAGGAGGAGAGTCAGACGAAGCTCTGCACTTTCCTCTGTAGAGCGGATCCAACAGCAGCGTGGACCTCTGAAAGTTAAATATAGGAGGTGGATATTACTTTTCAATAGGGATGAAGAAAGAAACTAAACATTTATGAGCTGTTTTTAAAGTCCAGGTGAAATTAGAAATGTCCTCACATCCTCAGTTATATTGTTCCAATATTTAACAATATATGATAAAACCACTTATAAAAAATTTACTTGTTTGTGTTTTTATATTAATATCCAATCATTCTGTCTTTCTGTAAAACAAAATGTGACACAAACACAACTTTATCAGTGATTTTGGTGAAACTGGATCATATTCTATGGAGAGAACGTCCTCCAGCTAACTGCTAATGTAGCTGCTGTTAGCAATCAACTGAACGGGTCAAACTGCATTCAGTCCCGGTCTGAAGTTCACTGGGAGCTGGACGTATTCTCTTTATCATCACTCACAATAATGAAACTGTTCCATGAGCTCTGTAGGTGGAGGTAAAGTCTGGACGTATGTGAAACGGCGTACAGGTGCAGCTCGGCCTCCCTCTCCTCCCCGCCGCTCTCGCAGTCTCTTCTCAACAGGCGAGACAGAACTGAACCGATCCTCCTCGGCAGCTGGAACATCAACACACAACCGGTTGTTATCTTCGTCTCAAAGTATGAATGTAAACAAGATAAACAGCCTCAGTGTCAGTCACACCCCGCCCGTCCGTACCTGGCCTGACTCTGAGATGTTCAGTCTTTGATCCGAGGGTGACAGGGGTGAGGTGGGGGAGCTGGTGGGTGAGTAGAGAGAGAGCGGGGTGGAGGGAGGCTGGCTGGGAGGTTGCAGGACTCCCGGGAGGCCCAGGGTCTCTGAATCTGGACAGGAGGCAGAACGTGTGGGGGCTGACATGTGAACCTCCTCCGTCCCCCTTTCACTGTGGGTCCTGGTGAGCAGCCAGAGGTGGAGGAGGAGAGAGATGGATGAGACTCAGATTATTAATACAGACACAAACAGCATATTATTAGTAATCAAAGGAACCAATAACTGATGTTTGGAACCGATATATCTGCACTAAAATTGATGTTTAAAGTACAACTTTGAGGTACTTTACTTAGACGCAGGTCTCCTTTACTAGCCTGGTGTCTCCATTAGAGGCCTGGTCTGGATTTTATAGAATTTCTTCGGATGTATAAAACCTCTTAAAACCCACCGGGTGCCCGCCTGAGGGAGTTCTATATCAAAAGCTAATAAATACCAGAATAAATATAAACAACTACTAACTTTATGTTACAAAATTAACTCCTGATTATTCATCCGTGGCTCCTGCAGTATGTAAAAATAATAACAGATATTTTTACCACACTTTGGTATTGGTACTCAGTATCGGCTGATACGCAAAGCTCAGGTGTCGGGAATGAAAGAATGAGACAACAGGGTTGGGTGATTGGATCTGTCGGCTTTTGTGGCTGATTTTTTGGTCGTTTTGTGTCATTTTATTTAGCAATTTTTATTGTTCTGCGTCTGAAGAACCGGAGCCGCTGACACACTGAGCCGAAGAACGAGTGAGAGGAAGAACGGCTGTACAGTGAGGTGAATTAGCGGTTTATTTCCACTGGTTTGACGACAGGGAATACAGTTTCAATGTGATCCACAGAAACTGCTGAGGCAGTGATTATGGAGGGGTCGGGAGGGGCTCATTGGAAAATGTAAACACATCGTCCGACCTTTAACGTTACATCGGAACGTCTATCGCCAATCTGATAAAAATAAGGACACTAATAACCAGGCTGATGTGATGTTGCTGACCTGCAGATCGCTCTCTTATTTGAACCTGATGATTCAAAGGTTGTGAACAGTTTTTCCCCAAAGATTAATCATTACTCTGTGTTGTGTGTGTGTGTGTGTGTGTGTGTTTAATGACGTCCCGGTGGGCGAACCACGCGTGAGCAGTGAGACAGACGAGCATGAGACAGTGTTTACATCGCACTCATCAGTTTTACAGCCGCGCCGCATTCACTTGTAACCGGGCAACAGTTCGCTGTTCAGTGACAGTAAATCTGTTCTTCCTCCGTCTCTTCAGTCAGAAACCACAGAGGAAGTAAAGCCGGAATATAATCCCACTGGACCCGACCGGATAACAAACAGGATGCAGAGAACGTGGATCCACAAACCACATTATTCACTCTACGGTTTAATGCTCGACATTAAAGGTACAAACAGTAGAGGAATCCTCTCCTCCACATTATAAAGACTAGTTATAACTAAATAAATGTTAAAAACACATAAACATGTTTCTGTTTTTGCACTTTTAAAGAACATTTCTGGAACAAATGAATACATTTTGGCTCTCAAACGTAACAATGTGGTTGCTGATGGTTCTGTAAATGTCCTCAGTGAACAGTGACCGTGAGCAGCAGGTAAACTGAGTCCTCTTTATAAATTAGTCCTGAGCTACCTGAGACACTGAGGAGGATCATTACAGCTACAGGCAGAGTGGGGCAGCTTTCACTGGACACATAATTCAGTTGTTTCTGAACCGAAAGTGGAAGATGATATTTAACTGTTAGTCAGTGAGGGCTGTGGTATGTACACACACATATATAGCTGCAGGTATGTAGCTCCTAAAGTTTAACCCTCCGCCTTCTTCCTCCCTCTCTCTCTCATAACCCTGCAGACAACAGCAGCTGTAAAGCTTTTATAGCGCACAAGTTTGTCTGTCTCTGTGACTCCCAGACACCATCTCTCCACTTAAATGCAAAATTACACACATAAAGTTACAGCACACAGCGGAAAGCCTGAAGTGAATTCCTTCTGCATGGAAAGAGACGACAAACACCCTCATTTAGAGTTTGATTCAAAGTGTAGATCAGGCTATGGAGGACTTGTTTGAGTTAAGGTTGGTAGAGGTAAAGTCAGATATTTTACTTTTTCTCCCCCACTATCAAACTCTAACCTGTAACATCATCCTCATCAAACAGTGTATAAGCTCTGGCTCTATGTTCTATATGTAGTTGAGTTCTTCCATTATCCCAAATGTTTCCAACAATGTTCAAACTCAGAGAAATCTGTCATTTTATTCAGGTAACGCTGCGTTTCACCGGTCGCCTGTCGATGGCGTCATATCCCCTTTGTGCCTGCGTCAGCGTTGTGGTTGTCTGCCAGAAGCTGTCATACATTGACTGTTGATCCAGTGTGAAGCCACATTGTTACCATCCACTGTTTAGATCTTGGTGCTTTTTAACTCTAGATTTGAACTGGATGAAGGATTTTAGTCATCGGACGTCTGGATCTTAAGTTATCAGAGAAACAAGCTGAGCTAACGTTAGCAGCAGCTCGGCTCTCAGCCCCTCCGGGACGTCCTTTGTCTGTCCAACAGCGTGGGAGAAGCAGTGATTGTTAAGGTGGAACTGCTTTATTCAGTGTGTTTAAGGTGGAACTGCTTTATTCAGTGTGTTTAGTGGTTTTAATCAGCGGGTCTGTTTGTGTTGGAGAGGAGGAGACCTCTGTGGATCATTGGGCTCCCGGTAGAAACCTCCTGAACCATGAACACTGAAGGAATCCTAACCGGGAGAAGCTGACTGCAATGACGCCAATGGTGGTGAAGACAACAACTCCCATGATCCCTCACTGCTTCACCACCTCATCACACTTCCTGTTTTGTCATTGTGTTGATGTGAGAGACCCCCTAGACTGTATGTACATCCTGAAATCCAACACTACTGTATTTAGTCTCAGTCGAGCTCTTGTACAGACTGCAGCTGTTTTTATGGACAAAAGCAAGATGGAGGTTTTCAAACTGCCTTTGACGCCTGCAGGAGGAGAGTATTTATATTCCTTTAAGACGGTTACAAAGTGAGAGCAACCAAAGCCAGACTCAGCTTCCATACATGGATATCACCTGACACCTTGTGTGTGTGTGTGTGTGTGTCTGTGTGTGTGTGTGTGTGTGAGAGAGGCTCACCTCTGTGCAGGATATCCTGTTGGGGAAATAAAGACACAGGATGGGTAAAGTTACAGTCAAGGGAAATAAATCAACAACAGTCCCACTGCAACTGCTTTCAGTGCTTCCTGAGGGAGATATGGGATTCACAGCACAGAAATATACATTTTGTTTATTTGTTTGTTTATATTTATGTCAAACATGTAAAAGAGAAGAAGACAAACTATATGTTCGAAAACATGTGTTTGCAAATTAAAGTCTATTCTGTGCTCACTGAGTGTATTTGTATGTTGTTACATTAACGAGCAATAATAACTCTTCTCACTCAACTTGTTACAGCGCGCCATAAAATCAACCAATCAGAGAACTGGAAAAGGTCAATTCTGATTGGCTGTTTTGGCCGCTGTGCCAGACTTTCTAGAGAAGGAGGAGTCAAACTAAAGGTGGTCACGTGACAGTCGATGTCTCAAGATACAACCAACTCAACCCTGCAGCTGTAATACACAAAACTATCCAGACATTTCTGCAATATAATAAAAAATACTGACTGAAAATGTGAAAACTTAAAAACGTAAAACACCTTTCTGGGACACATGTGACCACATATGTTTTGTAGAGTAAACACTAGTGCGTCCTGGCCCACGCTGAAGGACCGCCTACTCTAGCGCCGTCCTGTCAGTACACAGAACAGTTCGTCTGTTCAGATAATCTGATATAAATGATCTGTCTGAGCTCTCTAACCTGCCGAGATAAGCAGCAGATGTTCGTGAACACACACGATATCACCAGACTCCCTTAAGAAATCGCTGAGTGAAAACAAACTTTAGAAACTTTGTGAAACACTTTACACAATCAATTCTTCATTATTTGGACCTTTTTGTGAATTCCGCAAACGTTACATCAGTAAGCAGGTGAACACTCGTCTTTACCTTCTAAGGTGTGCGTTACTGTTGGGCAGAGGCTGGTTCTGCGAGAGGGCGGGGCTGCAGGAGGAAGTCCCGCCCTCTGGTCTCTACTCAGCCAATGACGGCCCTTCCTGGCAGGCTTTTCGGTGACGTAGGTGATCCGTATGTGCTGGCAGAGCTCCCGGTCCTTCCCACGGAGGAAATCTGGGAGGTCGTTGACCTGAAGATGAAGCAGAAAAAAAGATGTTTGAGATACAACAGACGTCAACCTGCACAGAGTGGGCAGGTGTAGGATGTGTTGTGTTAAAAGCAATTACTTAAATAATAGTTAAATAAATAAATAAGTCACCAAAAAAAAGAATAAATGATTAAATCAAAGGGCAAAACATAAATAATATATTTTGTATATTTTCTTATTTCTTTAGATACTGTATTATTCATTATATTTTCTGTATTTCCTATTTTAATTTTATTACATATATTCATCTATTTTCTTTTATATATTTCTACATTTACTTATTTAGATTTTTTATTATTTTTTTGTATTTCTTTATACATTTATTTCCTCTTTTAGTTATTTAGATATTTATTTTTACTTTCTGTATTTTTTCTGTATATATATATATATATATATATATATATATATATATATATATATTTATATATTAATCTATTTTGTCTCTTATTTATTTCTAAATTTTTTTTTTTTACTGTATTTTGTTCTCCTGTATCACCGTGAGAGAGGCTGTGATTGGCTGTTCAGTCGGTTGTGTTGGTTTTACATGTGTGTATTTTTTATTGGGCTTTTCTTTTTCATATATCACAGTTTTAACAGATTAATAAATAAATATAATAAACAGTCATTAGTTGGGGCTTTAAAGGGTCCAGTTTAAGAGGATCTATTGACAGAAATATAATTTAATATCCATATGTATGTTTTCATTAGTTTATAATCAGCTGAATATAAGAATCATCGTGTTTTCGTTACCTTATAATGAGACGTTTTTATCTACAGAGGGAGCCGGTCTTCTTCTGGCGGAGTCTGCCATGTTGACTTTAATGTCTTTATAAACACCTGCTGAATCCACTGAGGGCAAAACAGTTCAACACAGCCGATAATCTGATGGTTTAATGCAGATTAACTCTGTGAGGGAGAACTTAAACCTTTGACCTCAGACCTTTGTGACATAACAAGATGACAGCCCGTAATTAGAGACTTCTACTACAACACACCGCTTCTCTTTTAGATAATGCATCTTATGAAAGGTTTTATTAGGTAAGAATGAGACTGAATCTATTATAAACACCTGGTTATACATCTCTTCTGAGAGTTAATGAGAGAAACACATTATAGGTGTTTGAAACTGTCAGATATTTATAAAACAATATAATAATATGAGACATAATCTGCTTTATATTGTTCACACTGTCAAACACAGGTCATTTAAAGACATCGCCCTGAACCTGTGATGATATTTTTGGACCAAACAATGTACAGATGAATTAATATTGAAAATAATGATTAGTTGCATCCCTGAGCACACATACTGTATATTATGATCATTAATGGTTGCACTGCCAGCTAACTGTAAGGTAATCCTGCTGCGTGACACTTATATTTTATTAATGTAGCATCAGGACACATCGAGCCTAACCTACAGAAACAAAGAAGACCATCAGCGATAAGATCAGCTATTTCTATACAGTTCTTAATGTCTGCCACCGGGTCGGATTCCCCTTGAAATCAATGAAAGAAGGAAGTAGAAACACTACCGCTTTTGTCCACGGGGGGCGCTATGTTTGCTAAGTGAGAGGCTGGAACCAGAGAATAGTTGCTCAAATAATTCATCAATAATCAGCTGATGTTATGGGACACATCTTACGAGATCGTTTTTTATCCAAAGTTCCTGTGTTGAACTTTCTCAGCCGTCTCCATGACAACGGAGCAACTCTATCCGCTGAGGAAAACCAAGAGACGTGGCTGAAAGCTCTGGAAACATCGAGTAAGGGGACGGACTGAGGGTGAATTTTAAAAAACCACCTTGAGCCCTGGAAATTGACCTTTTTCACAGCAGCCATTATGACACGAGTTAGTCGGGTAAACACAAGCGTTACCAAGGATACTAGTTAAGGTTCCGTTCCATTTAGTGTCACAGAGAATCCTGACTGTCCGACCGGAATGGAACTGAACCTTAACTAGTATCCTTGGTAACGCCTGTGTTTACCCGACTAACTCGTGTCATAATGGCTGCTGTGAAAAAGTCTGTTGCAATGGACATTTGACGTTTTAGAGCCGATGATTAATAATCTGTTAATCGACAAAATAATTGGCAGATTAACCGAGAATAGAAATAATCTTAGCTGCAGCCCTACAGCCGATTATTTATCAGTGGACTGATTGATTGATTAGTTTCACTGGACGCTGCTGTTACTGTTACTGTTGTTGTTGTTGTCGTCCTCTTAAAAGAAGAATAACTGTGATATATGAGCTGATTTAGACACAGTGGAGTCCTCTGAATGTCTGAATGTCCATCCATGGATGTGTTGTTGTTGTTTTTAGTTTATTAAAATAGGAATGTGGTGGAAAAACCTCAGTTCAGACCTGGACTGGAAGAAAATATTAGATTTTAAATAAGGTCGAGAAAGTCTTATATATAATTCTAGTATAGTTTTTTATTGTTATAAAGATATAAAAAGGACATTTATGTAACAATATTTCTGCTTTTATCATAGTACAGTTATAGTATATTGTTTCTGATTTGACCCTTTTATATGAACATGTTTGGCTTTAATTCTCATTCTTCTACCAAAAGAAATCAGTATTATATCCTCAGTTTGATCCTACTGCTTATAAAAACATCATCCTGTGATTATACGGACAGATATTGTAGTGAGTGTGGGGATGATTCACTTTCACTGATAAAACTATTACAACTGAATGTTTTATGGTCTGTACTAAAGTAACTTTCTTGAATCTGATGAACAAGATTTATAATTCAGGACAGAACTACAGAACGTCAATATAATGCTGTTTATCACACATTTTAACTCCTGGTAATATTTTCTTTAATTGTGCAGCTCTAATCTTCATCCTAAAGCTAACTAACTTATTTATTTTAACTTTATTTACTAGTAAACATAGACAGTTCATATAATGTATGTATGTTTGTGGATGTGGGAATTAGAAGGCCCAAACTGATGATATATTATAATAATACTGAATAAAAAAAGTCAATCAATAAATGTTAAACAATATAAAAGGGTAAAATCAGAAACAATATACTGGGAAATAAAAATATTTAGTATATTGTCCTCCAGTCCAGGTCTGGATGGACACCACAGTTATTATATTTTAGAGGAGAAACAGATTCAACCAACAATAATGTTCAATCATAAACGCTCTTTTTTAAATAAATATAATCAATACATTACATCACTCCTATACTCTAAAAATAACAACTTAAATTTATTCAAATGTATTAATTGATTAGTAAACATTTTTGTTAACGAATATATGATTTCTGTATTTGTTTACCTGTTTGTTAATAAAAAATAAAATTTAAAAGATAAAGAAATTAGAGAAAAAAGACCTGCTGTTAATAAAAAAATATAAAAATAAAAATAAAATATATAAAATAAAATAAAATATATAAAAAAAATATAAAAACAAAATAAAATATATAAAAATAAAAATAAAAATAAAATAACGTACCAGCTCGATGTCGCGCACGCGCCTGAAGCAGCAGGCTGTAGTGAGCGTGCGCGGCGGGTACTCCGTCAGGTACACGCGCTCGTCGCTCAGCACCACGTGCATGTAGACCTTATTAACGGTCTCTGAAATCACCACGCACGGCTCGTAGGCTCGGATCCGCTCGTACACCGTCCGCTCCGTGTTCCGCTTCAGGAACGAGTCCAGTTTGATGTTTGGGCGGGAGAGGAGGGTACCGGAGCCGGTCCGGGCCATGACGTCGGTACCGGCGGTTGGTAAAGTCTTTAAGACGTTGACCTCCGCCCCGGCGCGAGGCAGCCGGTCCGCTGCGGGCTGTCCATCCGTTACTTTAAAACTTAACGTCGGTTAAAGAAAGTACCGAGAAGGTGCCGGTTGCTGCTCCGGTGCCGGTTGCTGCTCCGGTGCCGCTCTCGTTCACTCTGAACAGGTAAACCGCCGCTGGCTCGCTCCATCAGTGCACACGGCTCTCTGATTGGTCCGCGCAGTGAGGAGGAGCGCTCTGATTGGCTGGAAAGTAACGGTTAATTACATCATTTAAAGGCAGTTCTGAGATCAGAGGACGGTGAATCCGGATCATCTGGGACTCTAGTTGTTATTTTATTTATTTTTATTTATTGAAGAAACATTGTGGACAGTACAACACAAGCTGTGTCTAGATAAATGTTGTGTTCGTCCAGGTTTAACATATAACTTCTTCAAAAATGTCATTTTACGAACGTAAGATTTTGCTAAAATAATTAATTAAATTAATAATATATTGCTGGTTTCTGGAAAAAATAGAATTGGTGAAATTATGTTATTTACGTTAAATTTATTTTCCAAAATAAACTGAAAATCAGGCCAAAATATTGCCACATGCAGGGTTGGACAGGGTTACTTTTGGATTACCTCAACATCACATATGTAAATAAAAACAAGAGAAACTAAATATAAATAAGCATTAAGATAAGTGTAAAAAGTAAAACAGACAATGTAACCTTTGAAAAGAAGATGGAAACAAAACATTTTAAGATTTTTAGCATCAAAAATAGCACAAATGTCTGCAAGACATATTTTAAAATCGAATCCTAAATCATTTTTAGTAAATGTAACTGTAATCTGGTTACATCTTTCTGTTTACTGTATATCTTGGTATGATTTTATATAATAGATCTTGGACTTTGTAATAATAATAATAATAATAATACATTTTATTTATAAGCACTTTTCTAAATACTCAAAGACACTTTACATAAAAACAGCAAAACAAACATCAAATAGTAAAACACTAAAAACACATCAGACTAAGCTAAACATTAAAAGCAATTTTAAAAAGGTGACTTTTTGTCCGAGATTTGAATGTTGGAAGGTCGGTGCAGTCACGGATGTGTTTGGGGAGAGAGTTCCAGAGGGAGGAGGCAGCTACAGAGAAGGCTCTGTTGCCCCAGGTTCGGTGCTTGGTCCTGGGTGGTGGAGTCAGGAGGTTTGCATGGGATGAGCGGAGGCTTCGGGATGGGTTGTGGTGATGCAGCAGGTCAGTGAGGAAAGAAGGGGCCTGGTTATGGAGGGCTTTAGGATTTTGAACTGAATACGTTGAGGGACCAGGAGCCAGTGGAGGTTCTGGAGGACAGGGGTAATGTGGTCGCGGGTGTGGGTGAGCAGACGAGCAGCAGAGTTCTGGATGTACTGGAGTTTATTTAAGGTTTTGGATGGTGTGCTGTAGAGGATGCTGTTGCACTAATCGATTCTGGAGGTGATGAAGGTGTGGATGAGGGTTTCTGCAGCGGAGAAAGAAAGTGATGGGCGGAGTCGGGTGATGTTTTTGTGGTGAAAAAAGGCAGTTCTGGTGATTTGTAAGGCAACACGTATGTGTTTCACCAGTTCTCAAGACTGTATGGGACAATCAGGAGCTCTCTGGGAATTATTGGATGTCACAAGATTAATGTCAAAGATATACATCTGTTATAAATTAATGGTGCAATGACGGCAACAGTGGTAAAGACAACAACTACCATGATCCCATGCTGCTTCACAACGTCACCAAACTTTGTCTTATATTACTGTTATTATGTGAGAGACCCTAGTGGCAGAAATCAGACATTGAACATTTAAGTACAGCTTCTTCCCTCAGAGGAGATGTTTATTTCATCCTCAGCACTCCATTAGGTAAAATAGTATTTTTAGGGCCAGAGCAGAAGAAGAGCAACGCCATGTCAGGAATTTATCACCTGGACATCACGTGTCATCAAGTTGCATCAGGTTACCGAATGAGGTCACAGGAAGTGACCCGTCACAATAAAAGTCCAGTTAACCACACCAAATGAACTAGTTCATTTTTAAAGGTCTCCTTTGACCCTACAACATCAATCTTTTATATGTCGATGGTTACCCCCAACACTGATGACTATCTCTTCTCTATCCGCCGCAGAGTCACAGATGATCCAGCCGACCACACACTG
This sequence comes from Dicentrarchus labrax, assembly GCF_905237075.1. Lineage (NCBI taxonomy): Eukaryota > Metazoa > Chordata > Actinopteri > Moronidae > Dicentrarchus > Dicentrarchus labrax. The sequence continues at coordinate 25,076,118 of NW_026136713.1, read as the reverse complement.
AATCCAAAGGCAGGATACAGAGGTTTAGTGAAGGTGTTCTTGAAGGTGTGGAGGTGGATCAGTGAATCATCAGAGACTCTATAGAAGGACAGAGTCCCAGCAGGACAGTCTACAAACACTGCTACTCTGTTTGAGTAAAAGGGAGAGAAGACTACTGCTCTGCGGTCATCGTTCCAGTCATTGAAGTCACTTTTATCAGAGCAGAAAACACTCCAGGACTCATCGTTCATTCCCAGCAGACAGTCGTCACTCTTCCCTTTCCTCTTCAGGCCTCTGTATGCAGCTCCAATAAAAACCTCTCCCTTCCTTTCCACCTCCCAGTAACAGCGACCAGTCACACCTTGTTTGCCCAGCACCTGTTTGCAGTGGTCGAACCTATCTTGATGATCAGTATAAGACTGCTTCTCTATCTCCATTGTTGCCTTTCTGTTGCTGTCAGACAGTCGGACAAATCTGTTGGCTGTGTTCAAGTCCAGTGAGACCTCACAGGCATCTGAGCAAAAAAACAAACAACCAGTCAGATGATTGATCTGTTACTGATGGGAACACAACCTACATTTTACATCTTGAACCGGACAATGTGATACATGTCTTCTACTTCCAGGGGAGGACTGCCTGAAGAAGTGGCCTCAGCTAGCAATCTAAACTATCTTAGCTTTAGCTCAAATGTAACTTGTGCTGTTTGCGTCTCCAACAATCAAGCAAGAGTGTGTTCAGGGCTCAACAACAAGGACTGCACATTTGCCTGGAGCAAGTAAAATGTGTGCATCTGTCCCTTCTAAGTACATGGGCTACGATGTGATTCAAGGATGATGCATTACACACCAATAATAACAAATCCAATATGGAAAAAATCTGAGTCCGTCTACAAAAACTGGCTAGTTGGCCACCTGTAACACTTTAAATTGATTATCATTATTGGTTATAAATTATCCGATCAAGCATATCTAAAGCTTTGCTTTCATCAGAAAACTACATCTACTTACACTTCCTCAGACCTGGTTTCAGCCAGCAAACTCCATGTGGCTCCAAACTGCGTATGAAGAGTAAACAGAGTGAGAACAGCACAAACCCTCAAGACTACAATTCATACGAAACTTAAAAGGTCCAGTGTGTAACATTAATGGAATTTAATATTCATAGGTATGTTGTTTAATCATCTGAAAATAGGAATTGTTGTGTTTTCGTTACCTTAGAATGAGACGTTTTCATCTAAAGTCTACCATGTTGAACCATCATGTTTCTACAGTAGCCCAGAACAGAAAAAAACAAACACTGGCTCTAGATAGAGACGTTTGTCACGAGGTTCACAGCCATCTTTGGAATTAGGAGAGCCTCAAGGAACTCTGGGGATACTCAAGCAACCTTACCTGCTTGGTACTTCCTGGACCTGGAACCTTTAATAATTTAGTTTAGAGGAGAGGTTACTGGAGGAACCTTTGTGGACCAAAAGGTTAGGGTTATTGTTCCTCCATAGTGGCAATGGTGAGGACCCCCAAAAGGTTCCGTAAGGCTCTTGTACTCATACACTCTTGGAAGGCTGAGCCGTATTCAGTTGGTTAAAATTCACCACTAGATGCTGCTAAATCCTACATACTGGACCTTTCAATACTGACAAACAATGTAGAGCCATATCAGTGGATTTTAAACATATAAAGTTTGCCCTGAGGTCTAAGACAACAGGACTGTCTTTACCTCAGAGTTTCCAGTCTCCCAGAATCCTTCAGTCCAGACAGTTTCACTCCTGAGTCTCCAGGATAGTTGTAGCTAAGCTCCAGCTCTTTCAGATGGGGGGGGGTTGGAGTTCAGAGCTGAGGCCAGTGCAGCACAGCCTTCCTGCGTAATCAAACAGCCAGATAATCTACAAACACACACAATCTGGAGTTCAGTGGTCTTTCCCCTTCTCCCACTGATCTTCACCATCTACATTCTTCCTGTGTTTTTTCATGTAAATATAGTCTAGGTCTTCATTTTCAGAAGCATTTATACAGCTATAGAACTGGATTACAGGGTACAAACATTCAACAGGGGAAAACAGTGCCACACTGAGCTTCACAACGGCTCTTGAGAAACGTATGGGTGATGTCACTGACACTACGGACAGTTTTATTACACAGTCTATGAGTGGCATTATGCTGGATGTGGCTGTGCAATATAAACAAGCTAAATTAGAAATGTTAACAGTTGAACGTTAGCAGGAATACAAACCGGAGTGTTTTCAGTGCACAGTTTAGACTCTTCAGTGCAGCAGTCAGCCACTTCACTCCTTCATCACTCAGGTCATTGTTACTCAGGTCCAGCTCTCTCAGACAAGAGGACTTAGAGCTGAGGACTGAGCACAGAGCTTCACAGCTTCTCCATGACAGGTTACACACTCTCAGCCTTGAAAATATGGGGAAATATTATTGCCTTATAGAAAATTATAGGTCATAGACAGATGTTTGAAATTACAGAATCAGGAAGGTGAAACAAACCCTGAAGTCACAGCCGAGACCGTGATAGTTGTTAGGAACACCAACCTGAGTATCTCCAGTCTACAGTGTGGACTCTCCAGTCCGGAACACAGCAGCTTCATTTCTTCATCCTGCAGGTTGTTGTTACTCAGGTCCAGCTCTCTCAGAGAGGACTTAGAGTTAAGAACTGAGAACAGAGCTTCACATCCTTTCTTTGATAACTTACAGCCGCTCAACCTGAAACAGTATTTGTGAAAATAATTTCAATAATATTTAAATATTGTATGCAATACACTGTATAGATAAAAGAGAAATTAAATTAAAGCCCTAATCTGCACTTGGTAAGCAGTGGTCCTTCCACCCACTGATCTTTATCATCTGCATTCTTGTTACGGCCAATATTCTACAGTCCACTAAGAAGTTGCAATCACAACAATTAATTCATATTCAACCATTCCCAATGGACTTTGTGCAACCTTGAAATTTTGTCCAATCACCGCAACTTTTCTGCAAATTTGACCAATGATTATCATTTTACCAATCATAGCTGTCCCCCGAGCAAAACGTTGACCCATTCAACAAACTAGACATTTTATTCTTTGATTTTTAATCAATTATACACAAAGAGTTTTACCTTCTCCTGCAATTTTATTGCAAAAAATTAATAAATGCAATGATGTGGACCTGTTTGAAAGTTCAGGGACAACCATCTGACAACCTGGAGCACTGTGCACCAAATATAGATTGGGTCTTTATTTGATCTACTCCACCTACAGAACTCTTTTGGAGGCTTTGACGACCGGCAGGAGCCTCAGAAGAGCCTCCTCTGAATCAGAGTATTTCTTCAGGTCAAACACATCCAGATCTTTTTCTGATGACAGTAAGATGAAGACCAGAGCTGACCACTGAGCAGGAGACAGTTTATTTTCAAAGAGACTTCCTGATTTCAGGGACTCTTGGATCTCTTCCTCTAGAGAACAATCATTCAGTTCATTCAGACAGTGGAACAGATTGATTCTTCTCTCTGCAGAGGGAGTCTTTTTGATCTTCTTCTTAATGTAATCAACCATTACCTGATCGGTGTTTGAGCCATTTCCTTTGTATGTCAGCAGGCCTTGTAAGTGATTTTGATTGATTTGTAGTGAAAGACCCAGGAGGAAGCGGAGGAACAAGTCCAGGTGTCCATTTCGACTCTTTAAGGCCATGTCCACAGCACTCTGGTACAGGTTTTTCTTATTTTGGAATAATTTAAACCACGAAACAGACGACTGGTGCTGCGACAGCAGATTGACTGCTGAGTTTATGAATGTCAGATGGACATGAAGAGCAGCCAGAAACTCCTGAACACTCAGATGGACGAAGCAGAAGACCCTGTCCTGGTACAGTCCTCTCTCCTCTTTAAAGATCTGTGTGAACACTCCTGAGTACACTGAGGCTGCTCTGATATCGATGCCACACTCTGTCAGGTCTGATTCATAGAATATCAGGTTGCCTTTCTGCAGCTGCTCAAAAGCCAGTTTTCCCAGAGACTCAATCATGTTCCTGCTCTCTGGATTCCAGTGTGTATCTCCGCCATCATTCCTGATGTTCTTCAGTTTGGTCTGAACCACCAGGAAGTGGATGTACATCTCAGTCAGGGTCTTGGGCAGCTCTCCTCCCTCTCTGGTCTTCAACACATCCTCCAGAACTGTAGCAGTGATCCAGCAGAAGACTGGGATGTGACACATGATGTGGAGGCTTCGTGATGTCTTGATGTGGGAGATGATTCTGCTGGCCTGCTCCTCATCTCTGAACCTCTTCCTGAAGTACTCCTCTTTCTGTGAGTCAGTGAACCCTCTGACCTCTGTCACCATGTCAACATACCCAGGAGGGATCTGATTGGCTGCTGCTGGTCGTGTGGTTATCCAGAGGTGAGCAGAGGGAAGCAGGTTCCCCCTGATGAGGTTTGTCAGCAGCACATCCACTGAGGTGGACTCTGTAACATCAGTCAGGATCTCAGTGTTGTGGAAGTCCATAGGAAGGCGACACTCATCCAGACCGTCAAGGATGAACACAACCTGGAACTCTTCAAACCTGCAGATTCCTGCTTCTTTGGTTTCAGTAAAGAAGTGATGAACAAGTTCTACCAAGCTGAACTTTTTCTCTTTCAGCACATTCAGCTCTCTGAAAGTGAATGGAAATGTGAACTGTATGTCCTGGTTGGCTTTGTCTTCAGCCCAGTCCAGAGTGAACTTCTGTGTTAAGACTGTTTTCCCAATGCCAGCCACTCCCTTTGTCATCGCTGTTTTAATTGGTTTATCTCTTCCAGGTGAGGGTTTAAAGATGTCTTCTTGTCTGATTGTTGTTTCTGGTTTGTCTGGTTTCCTGGATGCTGTTTCAATCTGTCTTATCTCATGTTCATCATTGACCTCTGCCGTCCCTCCCTCTGTGATGTAGAGCTCTGTGTAGATCTGGTTCAGAAGGGTTGGGTTTCCTGCTTTGGCAATGCCCTCAAACACACACTGGAACTTCTCCTTCAGGTCAGACTTCAGTTTGCGTTGGCATACTGCAGTACGAGTTTCTGAATGGAAAATGACAACAGTGAGTGGATGTAGCAGTAAACATGAGAAAGTGAACTTCTTTTGGCTAAATGTTTACTGATACTCTCAAGTACTTGAATGGTCTAAGTCAAGACAATTTGCTTCCCCAATTGGTTTTGAGCTTAATAAGATAAGAGACAAAAGGAGGGTCCATTCGGGTCCAATTTCTTTGGGTTGTTTGTGGTTCTGGTTGAACTACTGTCAACCTTTAAATGGATGGATCCATTGCATAAAGCCAAACTGGAATCAACAGCCTTCTACCGGCTCCATTCTGGTTCACCCACCCAGTTTTGAACCTTTCGGATTAAATTAAATTCAGTTTTATTTGTGTAGCGCCAATTCATCAGCAAAGAAAAACTTCCTTTTAAGAGGCAGAAACCTCGGACAGACCCAAACTTGTTATTATTAGTAATATTAGCGGGAGTCAAGCAGGACCATGGCAGCAGGCACCTCCAGGATCCATGGGAACCTGCGAGACGAGAAAGCACAAGAACTCTAATGTGTTCAGAAAGATAGGGAGAGGAAGAGAGGAGCTCAGTGCATCATGTGAAATCCCGTGGCAGTCTATGGCTGCGTTTCATCAGTCGTTCCACTTCTCCTCGTTCACTTACCCTCAGCCCTTGGTATGACGTAACAGCATACGTTGCACGGAGGCCACTTGGAGCGCGGAGGGAAAGTGGGCGGGGAAGGAGTGGGGGAGGAGCGGGGGATTTAAATGAAACGCACTTGCCCTTACTCGGCGTTATAGCGGCAATGACGTAAACTGCAATGCATTGTGGGTGATATCCACCTCGGAGTGACCATCATTGTTCACTCGCTCCCTCAGCCCTCCGAGGGTCCATCTCACCAAGTTAACTTCAGTTTTCCAGACAATTGGAACGACACTTATGATGGCAGCGGGGATTCCCCCGAGGGCAAGTGAACGAGCGCATGTTGAACGACTAATGAAACGCAGCCTCGGTCTATAGCAGCATAACTAAGGGATGGTTCAGGATTCACCTGAGCCAACCCTTACTATAAGCTTTATCAAAGAGGAACGTCTTAAGCCTACTCTTAAATCTGGAGAGGGTGTCTGTTGATGTTGCACCCTGATTACAATGGTTCCACTCAAAACTGGCAGGGAGAAACACAGGCTGGTTTGTTAGATAGCACCAAGAATGTTGGTGTAAAAACTCTGGAGGTGTATCAGATGAGAATGGAATGGCTGATAAGGAAGCTGTGTCAGAGCCTTAAGTTATCAGAAAATAATGTTCCCTTCTCACCAATCACAGTCTCAATTATCATTGTAAGGTGTTTTTAGGTGAGATGGGATATGTAATCCAGTTCCTGGGTCTGCCTCTGGGCCTCCTCCACAGAGAAGAAAGGCATCCTGTTCAGATCCTGGCTCAGCCAGAACAACTTGGAGCTCTACGCTCTAAGGAATGGTAAATGGTAAATGGACCTGGACTTGTAAAGTGCCTTTCTAGTTTTCCGACCACTCAAAGCGCTTTCACACTACATGCCTAGTAGTGATGTAGAGAGTAGTGATGTTTTTTTTCAGGACTTCAGAAAGAACCCAACTCTCCCTTTTCTTCCTGAGCACCACCATCACCGAAGACCTCAAGTTCAACCTGCTGAAGACAATAATGGTGCAGTTCTACACTGCCATTAATGAGTCCATCCTCCATACTATGGTCTGTGCCTCCATGATGCCTCTATGTGAAGGCATCTCAGACATGTTCAACTGGGAGGAGACCCTGATGTAGACCCAGAGCAAGGAACTATCCCCCAGGAAGAGCTGGAGGAAGTGTAATAGTATGGGTTACTTTGCTTAACCTTCTGCCACAGCGACCCAAACCCTGATAAGTAGTGGGAAATGGACAGCTGGAGCAGTTAAGCAACAAACAAAAAAAGGTCTATCCAACAAATGGAGTGTCATTAATAATGTGAATGTCAATGAACAAGTCTGTTTTACTGCTCTGCAGACAGTCAGCCAGCTCGTCCTGCTTCAGTCTCCTCAGGAAGTCCACTGTGATTTTCAGAAATGCCTCTCTGCTCCTCCTCCTCTGCTCTTCCTCCTCATCTACCACTTCCTCGTCCTCCCTCTGATTCCCAAGGCATTCTGGTTGTTCTGGACTCAGAAGTCTCAGGAACCTCTTTAATTCAGTCCTCACAAATGTGATGATGTTCTTCTCAAGAAGCTGGGACAAAATACACTGTACTGTACAATACTGAATGTTTAATCAATACTGCAGAATAAATGATCAGACGGTGTCTATATTCCTGACAATAAAACTCACTGAAGCTCAAATCATACTGTCCAAGTGCTGCTGTGTAGTTTCTCACCATAAATATGGAGCCAATGTCTGTTTGATGCTCCTGGACAGACTGAGGCTTGAAATACTCCTGGTTGTCTCTGAGGAAATCATCAAAGATTACATTACTAGTTTGATATATAATTATTTAATGCAATATTTAATTTCAAAATGAAAGCTCTCTAGTTTATTGAAACAAAAATATAATGTTTAGAGTTCATGTTACTCATATAATTAAAATACCAAATAACTTACATTTCTTGTTTTGTTTTAAAATTCATTGGGTAATCCATGGAGCGGTCCGTCTTCATGGACAGACAGCTGGGTAGGGATTCTGATCTTTGCCTCATTGGCCTACAGAGACAGAGTTTTACTGTGAATACTGTTCAGAAATCAGAAGTAGGTTCAGATACAGTGAATTTGCCTCTGACATGAACAACAGTGATGGCTAAAGACTGTTTCCTTGTATCTTCATTCTGGACTTTGGAATTATAAGATCTGAGTGTCAGTCTGTCAAAACGAAGTAGATTACTGAGTGATGTGTAATGTCAGTTCAAAGGTGGACCCAAATGCAGACAGGAAACACAGGAGGGTTAAATGAAACAAAATGAAAGTCAAACAAAGAATAATCCCAACAAAAGTAGTCCAACAAAACATTAAGAACAATCCAGAAAACCACATTCACAGAGACAAACACAGAGTCAAACAACAAGTAAAGTCAACCAACACAGACAAGGAAGGACCCTTTCAACATAAAATAGGAAATAACTAACTTTAGTTTATTGTGCCTTCTGAATAATCTGTTGAGGTTCTATTGAGGAAGTGGCTAAAGGTTAATGTTCATTAAACAAACAACTTACCTTCCATTAGGAAACTCTTGTTTTGTTTTAAAATTCATTGGGTGATCCATGGAGCGGTCTGTCTTCATGGACAGACAGCTGGGCACGAGAGAGTCTGCTCTCTGCTGGATTGACCTACAGAAACAGTGTCGTACTTTGAGTAATGTAGCAAATAAATTACGTAAACAACCACGACGAAATCCTCATGATTTTACCTCTTATGTTGAGCGTCATGTCGTCCCATCAGAGTGAGTTTAGTGACCTCCGACTGAGACATCATAGAAGAAACTCCTTCAACATGAGTTAGCTCAATCAGTTAAAGGTTTTCATTATAATATAATTTCATGATAGAGATGAAAGTTTTTCTGGTAAAGAAGTGAATTTATTGAACAGTAGCAGTACATCAGTCCTTCCAAGAAGTTGCAACCACCGCACTTACAGCACTTTGTCCAATCGCTCCAATTTTTCCACAGATTTCCTGAAAGAGGAGGTGAGAAGCTAGAGAGCGAGAAGAAAGAAAATGCATCTTATATTTCAGTCTTTCATTCCTTTACCACTGTTGGGAGGGTTACTTAAACTATTACTGCATATAAAAGGAATCAGTTATACAGTAACTGTTGTGGTACTTTTAAATGCCTGTAGGCTACACCATTATTATTAGTCATGAGGGGGTTAATATGAACCACAGAAATGAGATGACAATCTCTGGTTCTCCCCTCATCCCTGAAAACTGACACCAACCCTGCCCCCAGTGTTCCTCGACCCGTCACCCGCTCTCAGAAGCTCTCCCTTTACAGTCTTTACAGGTTTATGTTGGTCTAGAGGAATGAAGTTCTGGATTCTCATGAAAAAATAAAATATCTTCTGTTGTCCTGAACAATCAGAAGTGGTCTGAAGGGACAGAAGCTCAACAGTTAGTTGTTGTAACAGATCGTTACAAGGTCACTGGAGTTCTTTGTGACTGAACTGCAGTAACCTGTAACTATTTATATGTCCAGAAATAAAAGCTGCGGGCAGCGCTCAGTGTCCATGGACCGATGTAGAGAGAACGCACAAACTTTCCTGTGGCACATCAGTAAGGCATTGAATAAAAATATCTAAAGTTGGCATTAGAAATCAATAAATTGTTTTATTTACAAACTTGTGTGGCCAATGTGGCCAAAACTGTTTTTAAATGGGCAGCTGGGTGGCCACCGCTCTAGATGCGCCCCTGTGACTGATCTGTAAAGTTCAGAGATTCTATTATTGTGTATAAATGTTGCTGAGTGTGCAGAAAATAAACTGTATAAAGCAGCTTACCGGTTCAGACCGTTCCTGAGGATTGACTGAGTCCAAATGCTGTGACTGAAATAAACAGCTGGTGTGGTGATTAGTAACAGGAATAAAGAAAAGAAAGAGGTGTTTTGTTGTTTGTTTCTCTTTCTGTTTCTGTCCTGTGGCATCAGTCTCAATTTTTTATCATTTTTATATACAATATATAATATTTCCATCTATTTAAAAAATACAGATCTGTGAAATAAATGAGAAAAACCCTGTAAACTTACAGATTTGGTTTACAGTGTAACAGAGTTAAATGCACTTAATTCATTATTATTTTCTATTTGTATTTGTGAATTTGATCTTATTGAGTTATTTTTATTCCTGTTTCCTGTGGAAATGACCTCTTCTGTACCTCCTGGGTTTCCATAGTTCCTCCTGTGTTTTATTCTCTTCCACCAGAGCAAATAAATGCTGGAAAGTCCCTTCTTATTCCCCATATCCATATACATAAAAATCACAAACATTAAACTGTATTCAACATCCTTTTAATTGTTTTTACTGTAAAAATGAAACCAAAGTGACTTCCTGTTTGGTGAAACTGGCTCTGGAGCAGTTTGACCTCCAGCAGGTGTTTCTCATCAGACTGGTGTGAGTGTGGCAGGTGAGTTATCAAAGAGCAGAGCGTGAGTGAACAAGAGGAAAGAGTCACAATGCTGCCGGCGCTCTGTCTGCTGTTCACACTGTACACAGGTCAGAAACCAGATCCATTCTCAATACTCGCCTTTATTATTCCTGAATTTAACTGTTTGTGTCTGCAGCTGAACTTGGATCAGTTCACAACAACAACAACAACAACAACAACAACAACAACAACAACAACGACACAGGTACTGTCGACATTATTTCACACAAACTAACTGCTGTTCTCAGGTCAGTAAACTGCTGTCTGAAAAGTTTATTTTCAATGTGATTATTTAACTTTAATAAATGCATCTAATATTAATTTATTTAAATTTAAAATAACTCGGATCAGATTTAATTTAACAGAATTTCCAAAAGATTTTAGATCCTAAACTAAATGAAATGTACTTAAATCATTTACATTTTTAGTGAATCAGATTCATAAATGAGGATGAAGAATAAGACTGTTTTTTTCTCTTCAGATTTAAAGTTGAATCAGATCCAGAATCAGATCCAGAATCAGCTGAATGTGACTTTAAATGAAACCCTGCAGGAACATGGAAATTTCTCTGGACATTTTGGATTCAGCGGTGAGCAGTTTGTCTTTACTTTAAAAAGTTATGATTTTTTTGTTTTGTTTTTGTAGGTCCTCCACCGTTTAACATATTTTTTTTTGGTGTAAACCGAATTATCAGACCAACATTGATCAAACACATCAATGCTGCTGTTAATATTCACATAAGGGTTAGGTATTTAGAAACCTCTGTATTTGATGTGTTTAAAAATGTTTAGTTTGGGAATTTTTATAAATTTTAGGAAAAAAAAGTGTTTTTTTTGTTTTTTTAAAATACTCTTTCAAAAGAGGTGGTTTTGGGTTTTTTTTTTTTTTTGTTTTGTAGAAAATTTTTTTTTTTTTTTTTTTTTTTTTAAAATGTGTCTGTAGACCTGGCGGGGGTTCGGTCCTTCCTTCCAGAACAGGAGATGGAGACCAGGATTATTGGGGGTCAGGAGGCCTGGGCTAACTCGTGGCCCTGGCAGGTTTCTCTTCGATTCACCTCCATGCCGGCCTGCGGAGGAGCCGTCATCAGTCCGCTGTGGGTCATCTCTGCCGCACACTGCTTCAAAAGGTCAAAGGTCATAAACATGTGCTAAAGTAGAACAGGATTAAATCTGAGACGGGTTCAAACTAATGGTTCAACCTGTCTGCAGGTACAATAAAGCTTCTTTCTGGACAGTTCTAGCGGGAAAACACGACCTGGACAATCCTGAAGAACCTGGACAACAAGTTAGAAACGCACAAAGATCAAACATTTACATTCTAGATCTGATCCGTTCAGTGTCTAATCAGGGCAATGTTACCTGAAGAAAATACTTGTGGTAGAATACAGGAAATTGTTCTGTCCAGGTGGTCGGAGTCTCCGCGATCGTCAGCAATCCCGGCTACAACACTCGAACTAAAGAGAGCGACATGGCTCTGCTGAAGCTGCAGCAGCCGCTGGTCTTTGACCAGTTTGTCAGACCCATCGACATCTGGATGACTTCACTGCCCAACTTCTGGAAGTGCACGATCACCGGCTGGGGCTCCACCCGAGAGAGTGAGGAACTGTTTACTGTTTATCCAGATATATGGGCTACGATACAATTCAGAGATGATTAAAATAGAGGTGTAAAGATTTAGACACGAGTCGGAAATCAGTTTTTTTAACGGTACACGGACCCCTGGATGGATCTCAATGTACCATGAACCGGAACCGAATTAAGTTAATGCTCATGCTAACAGTGTCTCCACTCTTGTAAACACAAGGGTCTTGCTACAAGACAAGAGTAATGTCGACAGGATTTGTGCACCATCAAATCTAAAGTTTTGACATTTGGACAAACGGTCGCACGACAAATCTTTACACTCACTCAGTGTTAAGAACTGTATCAGTTGCATTGGAAAAATTAAAAACACACCGTCCCTGAATTGTCATGTCTCACCAGGTGAGTCACATCTATAATGTTTTTGACTCGTATCGGTAACTCTTTACACCCCGAGTTTACAGACTGTAGAATCTCAAAGAGCTTGTTGCAGCCGAACATGAGCTGAAATGACTTTGATCTATGGTGTTTGTTTCCTCAGACGGTCCTCGAGTTCACAGACTCCAGGAGGTGAATGTGACAATCCTGCCCCCTGATGTCTGTAACCAGTTCTACCTCGGGAGGATTCGGCCCTCCATGTTCTGTGCTGGAAAGGACAGCGGAGGAGTCGATGCCTGCCAGGTAGGACCTGAATGCCTCCAGACACAATCTAGAAACACTTGGTCTCTTTGCTGCTTTGTCTTGTCTCTTTATTGTTCCGTCTTTCCATCCACTGTTTGTTGTCCTGTCTCGTCTCATCTTTGTCTTCCTGTTTAGTCTTACTGTTGTGCTGTCTTTTCTCTGTGTTTGCCTCTGATATCTCTTCTTTGTACCGTCTGATGTCTCCACTGTTGTTGTGTTCACTGTCCGGGTCTTTAATCATTGTCCTGTCTGTGTCTCAGGGGGACTCTGGAGGTCCTCTGTCTTGCTTCACTGGTAGCAGGTACGAGCTGGCAGGTTTGGTGAGTTGGGGAGTCGGTTGTGGACGAGCCAAAAGACCGGGAGTCTACACCAAAGTCCAACAACACACCCAGTGGATCTCTAACACCATCTGTGAGTTTCACAGGTAATTAACACCTGTTGGAGAGTTTACCTTTTTAAAAGACTAAGAAGAAGCACTTGTGTCGTCTCATTCACAGATGATCAGAATATCCTGTATGCAGATGACGTCAGTACTAATGGTAGGGTTTTTAAACTAAATGAATGAATTATAAAATTTTATTTCTGTGTGTTGTACTGACACTGCCTTATACAGCTCAGTAGAGAAACAACACTGTACAGGTTTTCATGTTTTTCTATTTATCTGGACGACAGAGGACAGGTGTAGTAAGCAGCGGAGCTCCAGCTGTGAGAAAGCTCCAGGTCTTGCTGGTCTCTCAGTGTCTCAGGATGGTGAGGTGTCTGTGGGGAATGTGACCGAGTCCTGTCCCTTCTTCTGGCCCTGGCAGGTCAGCCTGCAGTCCAATGGACGCCATTATTGCAGTGGCGTGCTGATCCATCGCCGCTGGGTCCTCACTGCAAAACACTGCAACGTCAGGTTGGTACGACTGAAACTGCTGCTGCTGTGAAATTCATGAAACCTACTCCCAGGTCTGCACAAAACATAATCATACTACTATAAATACTGTATTGTTAAGCAAAATATCACAGCACCACTACTGTGTTGTGAGGTAGAATATTGCAGTACTGCTCCACTCGATCGTCAGGTAATACACCAACTGTTGTGAACTTTGTGTCCCTGCAGAGCTAAAAAGGACATGGTGGTTCTGGGAGTTCATGATCTCCGTTTCTCATCATCTCAAATGGTCCCAGTGGACAAGGTCTTCAACCTGCCGCAGGACGGCAGCTTCCCCCCGAAATCTGACCTGTCGCTGCTCCACCTCAGCGTGCCTGCCAGATTCAGTACGAACACATAAAAACACAAACTCTCTGTAGAATCACATAGTGTGTGTGTGAGGCTCTAAGCTATTTTTGAAACTGGCCATGTCTCCAGGCTCTAATGTGTCTCCAGTTTGTGTCCCCGATGAGGACGAAGAGCTTGATGACAGCTGGTCTTGTGTCACAACTGGCTGGGGAACCACGAAAGCAACAGGTAGTCTCCACATGTCCACATACGGAGCAGGAAACAACCAAAGCTGTGAGTGTTATCATCAAACTCTTGTTTGTGCAGTGGATGTCGATCCAGACCGGCTCCACCACGTTGGACTGACTCTGGTCAATCAGACAACCTGCAGGAACAAGTGGGGACGAGGTCTCATCAGTGACTCCCACATCTGCTCACATCCTGCCGGCTCCACCTCTTGCTTGGTAACTCCACCCTGAACCCCGCCATCCATTACTGGATGATGTGTTCAGAGAAAATGTCTTTAGTTTTAGTCAATTTGGTCAAATGAGTTCACACAACAAGTATTAGTAGGCTGTCCTGGAATTCTTTAGTACCACCTAGTGTTGATTGCAAATAGCTCCACTGAACAGGAAGTGAGCTAATAGTAACCAGGAAGTAGAGTTCAGGAAGTCCTCTTTTGACTCATAGTGAGGATCAAAATGCAACAATCCTTGCACAAAGTAAAACTCTGACTAAAAGTCTGATTCCCAACTGACGTATAGGGAGTACTATCCAAAGTACTAACTAGCGGGTAGAGTCGAGCCATAGTCTGTAGTGGAAATTATTACATCATGATCGCTCTGCGAAATAAACATCAATAAAAGTTGTCTAACCGTAACTGCAGGCGGTTGGAGGTCCGATGTCTTTAAAAAACAACACTTTTAACCTGTTAGACCCGAAGGACCCGGTACAGTGTCCGGCGAGCGCCACAATGCTTTACTGCCTGTAAAAAGTTAATAAGACGCTGTGGTGGTTTTTTTTTGTTTTTTTTTACATTTTTCCAAAATACGAGGCTTCAACTCTACCAAAACAACAGTCCAAGTGAATTTTTCTCAAACAGTTTGTTTGGCAATAATTTAAACAATTAACTAAAAAAATAACAGCTCTGTGAATATAAGGGACAGTCGAAATGAAACGGAGCAGTACACATATATCCGCTCGCTCGACTCAGTCATGTTAGGTGTCAGATTAAACGAGAAGCTCATCTTTCTGCTGATACCAAGCAAAACATAATCACAACCACAGAGCCCCTAGAAAGAGAAAAAATTTGCATTTTATCGTCAAAATGTGAAATTCTGTGTTTGTCTCAATATTCTATCAAATAACAAAGCAAATATTGTCCCCTTACCCTTTCTTAATCATTCTGAGTCTATCTGGCTAGGGCTAAACAGGTTAAGATGCTGTTCTGTCTCTGCAGGGCGACGCTGGAGCTCCACTGTTGTGTCGGATGCGTGGGGCCTACCTCCTGGTTGGCGTGGTCACATGGGGCAGCAGGTGGTGCGATGCAGACAAACCGGCCATCTTCTCCAGAGTGTCAGATTATCACCCTTGGATCAGTGAGGTGACTGAAGACATCTGAATGTTTGTGGTAAAAAATAAACTAATTTAACTGGTTTCTTCTCTGAGCAGTTTTAACTCTCATGGTTCACTTATTTTTTTCTGGTGCTTTCAACCACATCTTAATCAGAGAATTGAGTTGATTTTTAGATGTTGTCAGCATGGAACGAAGCTCTGGAGAAGGTAAGTGAACCACCTTTTAATGGTGTTTTTCACACAAAGGATTGTTTTAATTTTAAAAAGTTCAGGTCAGACAACCTTTTAGACACTGTCCAAACCAAACAGTCGGTATAATCCAGCTTGCAGATGATTCAAAACCAAAAATGGCCAAATTCAATGTCAGCAAACACAACCATATTTGGCTCTTGTAGAATCGTCTATTTAGACCAAATTTTTTTGTTGTTGTTTTTTTTGTTGTTTTTTTAAGAGTCTGAGAAAGTCAAGTAAGGAAACAGCTGGAACTTTTTGGTACTTTTAAGGGGTGTTAATCTGTCCCTTCTAAGATGTTATTGGGCTATGATACGATTAAGGGACAATCAATTACACACAAATAACAAATCAATTGATAGAAATAATTAATTGAAAATAAATTGTTTTTTGACATCAGGAAATGAATGCAGCATACTCAAGAGCTGTGGGATTCATATGAAGGTACAACTGTTTGTCTGCATATAATGAAATCAGAACTCTGTGGTGGAAAATATTGTCAAAAAATGAAACTTAAGCGGAAATTACGTTATTTATTTGGTATAAAACAACTTTTAAACAAAGTTGTAAAGATTGGGGTGTGCATCCCTCCCTTTTAGATACAATTCAGGGACGATGCATATATCGAATATGGAACAACTGGAAATGATGCAATCTAAAACGGTTAACATTTGTTTAATGTATACATTTATTTTCCATTCTAAATTAAAATATGCCAATTCTATAAAAGTGGCACTGCTTATCTTCAAATACATATTTTTCAAAATACTAGTGAAGTCCCAAATATTTTCTTTTATGGGGGAAAAAACTAGAAGACAACTTGCCCAATTCGAGCTAAGTTGTGTCTGGAAAGTGTTTTTAATATTTTGCATGTTCTTGCTTGTGGTAGCTGTATTAGCATCCATAGGTGTCACCATGCCATCCAACCAGGGAACTGATTTATAGTGCTACCACTGGACAGACCTTTGGCCAACTTTCCTTCCTTTTTTATAGAATCCAAATATCTTCCAAAACATGATGATTTCATAAACATGAAACAGTTGGTGTATGTTACTAAAAATTCCTCTTTGAGAAACACCTTCAATACTGTTTGTACATTTTTTGCAGTGATGACATCAATCATCCACTCGATGTCCGTTGTAAATTGGAAAAACACAAACTGCTTTATTACTCAAGTGTCACAAGCAGGTAAAATCCACAGTTCAACAGCATAACTGAAATTAATGTGTTTACCAATTACCAAAAACTCTATTCTAAACATGACATACTAAAATTAGTCATATTCAATGAAACACCTACTCATCCGTTTAGTTTAGTTTAAAGTTGATATTCAAAGGTTATAACTCAAAATGTACATGAAGTAGTATCGGGAAACTGTAAGGAAAAATAATGTAAACATTTAAGAGGCTAATCCTTTCCTCACACATACATACTGTTTTAAATCAACATTTTAAATGGGTTATACACAATTCTTAACTTTTTATGTCTGCAGATAGTTTACATTTTCTAAAACTAGAAATCCAGTTTTAATTTTTTTTTTTTTTCTTTCAAACATCAAATTGAATCTTTATCAGTGGCAGTGAAGTGTCTCTTTAATCTGTCCATTCATGTCACAGTTTGGAAAAATCTGGAGATGTCAGACTTTAAGTTAACTCAGCGCACCTTTACACATCATTAGTGTTGGTTTTCTTGTGGGAACAGGCGGCTCTGCGCTGGTTTAGGAGGCAGTTCAGTTCTCAGAAAGACAAACCAGAGACAGACACAACACAGCTGTCTGTCATTTATCAGTGCGTAAGCCGTGATAACACACTTTCTGGGGCTGGCTGGAGGACTTTCAAACCACAGTGGTATAAAATCAGTTCTGATTGTTCCAGTCCAGCAGTGAGCAGCAGCACTTTCCCTCTCAGCTGTCCTGCAGCAGGTTGTATGATCCTCCATTCACCACCTCATGTTTGTCCTCCGCCTGCAGATTGTAAGTCTGCCGTTATTTTAAGTGTCAGAATAATGAGTCTTAACATGTGAGCTAACATTTAAATTCTAAAATCTAACTTATTTCTGTGTTTTCTTGAGGGTCTGTTATTATAGAACTATGACTCACTGTGACATTAGATGTTTTGGCCTCGGCTGATTCTGAAGCTGCTTCATAAACAGGGTTGGAGATGCTGCGACTGCAGTCTGCAGGTGGAGCTTCTTCTTCCTCTCCTTCGTCCTCCCCTTCGTCCTCCTGTCAGTCACAGAGGCAACGGTAAGCATGAAGAAATGTTAATTAAATTATCATCAAGCGTCTCATAACTACAAATAATAAATTTCTTGCTCTGATATCAAAACTGTATTAAACTAGTTCAGTTATTTTAGTTTTATATTCAGTTGTTCCACTAAAGGTTTAAATGTCTTAAACTAATGCTAACATCAATGCAAATAACTAAACTAAGAAATGTGTTGTATTAAACTAAAAGCAGTTTGTGTGTACTTTGTTTCACTTATACTAGCAATTGTTATACTGACATTTAATTATTTTTTTTTAAATCATACTAATTCAAATACGTGTTACACTAATATGGTTTTAACACATTTGTTAGTGTAAATACTAACAAGACTAACATTTTATTACTTTATACTAATAAATTCTAATAAACATCTCATACTGACATATCTTATACTAGACTTACACTAAAAAACATGTTATACTGACAGATAAATAATCCTAATGTGTATAATATCAACAACTGCATTGTATGAATACAAACAAATGTGTGATACTAACAAGTGAGTTTTTTCACTCTTAAATGGACAGTTTTAACTGACGGTGGAGTTGATCCTTAGGGGAGCAGCAACGCGTTCCGATAAATTCAACCTGACATCTAAGCTACGTCTCATCTGCACACTGAAGCTGCAATGAAACAAATATTTCCACTCTGACCTTGAAGTAGTGGAACTGGAACGGTTTGGTGTTGTGGGTGTAGAAGTGGTATCCGACAAAGATGACTCCTGCCACCAGAACGATCAGCAGCACCACTCCAACTCCCATCCCCGCCTTATGAGCCACGTGCATCTGAAGAGCCAACCACGGAAAAACATGCAATACCAGTTTTAGCAGTTAGTCTTTTCTTAAAAGTATATTTAGTAAATTCTGTCGTTATGACATCACTCACCTCGTGGCGAGGAGGCTGGGCTTTCAGTGGTCCCTGGAGAACATGTATGATCCCGTTCGAAGCCAGGATGTCCGACTCAGTGATGAAGCGGTTGTTGATGTAACGAGACGACTGAAGAGATGAAATATGTTATTAAATGTAGTGTCTGAATTCTTTTAATTGTTGCTGTTTTTATTTTATTTTATTCTCTTTGTTGTTCGTTTTTCTCATATTTTGTCAAGCACTTTATAAGCTTCAAATAAGTGCTATACAAATAGTTATTACTATTATTACTAATAACTATAATAAACACAAACAACCAAACTCCAGAAATGTTTGCATTCAGGCATAAATAAAATTTTGGGCCTGATTGTTTTGATCAGATATTATTAATAATATCTGAAATGAGAGTTGTGAGGGACAGTACAATAGCGCCCTCTAGTGTACAGTACAGTAACATCTAACCAGAGCTGAGGGGTTGAGCAGGTCAGCGACTCCGAGGACGGTCAGACTGCCGACACGAGTTCTGATCCTGCTGCCGTTCTTCAGCTGTCCGACAGGAAGAGCCTGACCCTCCGACAGGTGAAACTCAATGTCCTGCTGGGACAGAGTCTGCGGGGAGGGACACATGGACATATAGCTGAAGCCACGTTAACAGGCTGAGTACCTTTTGTGAGCTCTTTCTGTGTGACTCACCTGGTTGTTGGGTAGGCCGTTGTTGTCGGGTACAAACAGTGTGGACTGCACCGTCAGGTTGCTGAGACGTTTCAGCAGGTTCCTCCCAGACTCAGACACCTGAGACGAGTTGAGGATTTGCTGTAGAAAAAGCAAAAAGCAAAATATGTGTCACAAGGGGAGATTATTAAAAATGTTTTTTTTTCTTTGTGTATAATTGATTTATTAGTTTACATCTCTTATCATTCTGTATTTGTTATACCAATGGTAGTCCATCTCCTCCATGGCTGTTTGATTAAGCTACTTGTATTTAGTTTGGTCTATTATTTATTTTCAATGTATTAAAACTTATTTGGGAAAAAATGTAAAACATTTGATTTGTGACAGCAGACAACCGTCGGACTCACCGTGAGGAAGTTGGAGAAGTTCGGTGTGGACTCGAGGACCTGCAGGAGGTTTCCTGTACAGCTAAAACCATCTCCAACGTAACCGGGCTTACACTCACACTTCACCTCTGAAATAAGTGATTGCTGATTATTGACGATTAATAGATCAGAATCATACATCCAAAGACCAAGAGAACAGATTGGGGGTTATAACGTCATTATACTCCATGTATTTGATTATAATTCAATTGTATTTGTTCTACACTATTGTTCCTCCTCTTCCTCTCTCACCCTTCATCCGGTAGCAGAAGGTGTCCCAGGTCTCCCCCAGGTCTTTGCGGGTGCCATAGTCCACGATGCCCACGTGTCCAAAACCACAGTTGGGATTGGAATAGGTGGTGGGGTACGCCACGCGGGCCTTGTCCAACCAGCCAGCAGCACACAAGTTCAACCCACCCTACGACCAGTAGACAGCACTTTAATCAACAGGACCAGCAGATCGCAATAATATAATAACTGTCAGTGTAGTTTTTATCAAACAAGCAGGAGGAAATGGTGCATTTATTGGGGATGAACAAATGGATTTTATCTTATTTTTGCACATCGCAAATATGTCACCCTGCTAATTTACAAATTCCCCAGCCAATTTCTTTTTTTTTGCACATTTCGGTTTGGCTCTTATTGTACATACCCCCCCCCCCATATATATATATGCTCCTATTTTTATCTTTATATATTTCTATGTTTAATTGTTATGGTCCAACTTAACGAGGCAAATTCTTTGTATGTGAAATCCTACTGAACCTGATTCTCTTCTTTTATTTTCAACAGTGGGCTATTCCACATTTGGTGCTCTAGTGACTGTTCGGGGCAGGAGGACGGTGTATAAATACACTAGTTAGTGTGAGTGTGTGTGTGTAGCTAATTTTTAATAGCTCAATAACAGTTTAATATCAGGCTTTAACACACAAACAACACTCATTACAGTACAAAAAAAACCCCAAAAACAGGAAAGTCACAGACAAACAGATAAACTGATGCTGTAGCTGTGTTGTGTTCACTGACCTGCTGAGCGTAGGACAGCTGATTGTATGTAGCCAGGGTAGCTCCCAGTGCAGAGCAGGCCTTTTGGGCTTCAGTGTAGTTCAGTTTGTACTGACCTTTGTATGAACGGAAGTGAAACACACCAAACGTTGTATCTACGCACAAACACAACAGAAAACACATTTTTATACCAGCATACTGTTTATGACTTAACAACATCAAAGGCAGACTGCAGGAATTCAGCAACAAGTAATTATCATCTGCATAAAAAATTACTTTGTAAAGTATCACAGATTATTCACATGGAACACTGTTGCACACCTTTTAGTAATGACTAAATCACTAGTAATAAATCAATTAAGAATCTTTTCATAAAGGCTGGATCATTAGAAGGTGGCACATCACATCGTTGGCGTCAGCACGTTAAACTTTTTATCTGAGGATAAAGAACGTGATTTATTCTGGAAGCTGCAGTTCAACATCAGATGAGTGAAACGTTTGTATTTATAGATAAATAAATAAGAGTTAAATAAGATAACTAGTTTGTAATTAATATTATTAAAACTGTATAATTTATGACCAGTCTTTTCATTATTCATTGTTACACACCAGTTACAGATGCTTTATAGTTAACAAATATCTTCTTACAACATTATGTGTTATTAAGCACATATAAAATATTTATATGATGCTGATAAAGTAAAAAGAGAACTAGAAGTAAGCAGAAGGGTCAACGCCCAAAACCAAAACACTGATCAATTTCCATCCGGATACCTTCAAAGTGAAGGTCGGTGCATTTGGCGTCTTGATGACATTGTCCGTTGTCTTGGAGACAGCGGCTGATTGGCAGCTGTTTGACCTCACACGTGACTCCGTCTCCGATGTAGTTGTCCTTACAGGTGCACCTCGACTTCCCCTGTTCACACAGTTCACACAGTTCAAATATAACTGACGGATCTGATGGGCCGAACTTTTTCAGTGATTGTGGTATGTTCTCACCGGTGCCGTCGGGGTGCAGGTGGCGTGCTCGTGGCAGCCGCCGTTGTCTGCGAAGGAACAGCGGTCAATGGGCTGGCAGTTGAACCCGTCTCCAGTGTGACCTTTAGGACAGGTGCAGCTCACTTTCTCTCCTGTCTGAGAACACTTGGCTCCTTTAGCACAACCGCCGTTCCAGATCTGACACATGTCCATCACTACAGACAGACAGACAGATATGGCGATAATATTGTTATTGTGAATTTCATGTAGTGACGTTTGATATCGTTACAGCCCTAGCTGAAAATCTCACACACCATTTATGTGTATTGTATCTGAGGAGCATTTACCTGTACAGGTGAAGCCGTCTCCTTCATAAAATGGCCGACACATACAGGTGCTGTTTTCCCGACAGACGGCTTTTGGAGAACAGGGCGGAGAACACTGAAAGATTTCAGCTGGACCAAACACAGAGACACTGTTAGTGAGATGGACAAACTCTGATATTAATGAAGGAAGAAAAACCTTATGGCACAGATATTTATATCCTTTTTATTAGGCAAGCTAAAATGAGCTGGCTAGCTGCAACCCAGCCATCCTGAATAATGTTATCTGGCACTGACAAACAGCGACCAACATTATCGAGCAGAAAGCCCAATCAGACAATATGTTATACAAGCTTGGCAGTAATGTTAGCTTTGACTTTGGACTTTGTGTTGGACTGTTGTGGTTGAAATGATTATTTGTAGATTAGTGGACTCCATTTATAAGCTAACGTTAGCTAGTGTTGCACACTGTTGACACTGCACACAAATGTCAACAGAGAAAGTCGGGGAAGATCACATTTTTGAAGTTAATGCTATGTGAACTGGAGGATCTGGGGATTGAACCCCCAACCCTAGCAGACCTCTTGAGCCACTTCCCGTCTGTTAAATTCATTAGATGACAGAAAGTCCTCTAGAACTCACCTTGTGGGGTCTCACAGCGTTCTCCGGTCCAGCCATCCTCACAGAAACATGAACCTGTACCTCTCCGTCCAGCGTCACAGGACCCGTGTTCTGAACAGTTACAGGCTGAGAACCACATGAAGAACACAAACAGTCAGCATTATAAAACCTTAAAACAGGAAACTGTCTGACGGCTGCTCACCTTTACAGGTGGGTCCGTAGAATCCATCACTGCACAGCTCACAGGCCACGCCCCCAAAACCAACATCACAGGTACAGGTACCGTTACCAAGTTGACCATCGTCACATTTACCGCGGTTACTGCAGGGAGAGCTGACTCCGCCGGGACAGACTAAAAGAGGAGAGATCAATAAACAGCTCACAACATCTACATAGATAATGTCATCTGCTCATTAATATTCATGATGTCACTGCGATCATTCGCATGTCAGAATGTTCCATTAAGAAGAAAATAAACAAAAACAGAAATCTTTAGTCTCACAAAAAGTTTTTCCTTTTTACAAAGTAAATTAAAAATATTCATATTACAACAAGTACAATATATATTTATTCTATTCAAACAGATAAAATATATGTTTATATTTTATTATATTCAGAGATATTAAGAGAATATATATATAAATACACATATTTATTATTTTAAAACCCCTTTAGAGAACAACAGCGGATATTTGCTCAAATATGTATGGAAGCCCATTTGTGCCATAACAAGAAATAAAAATGGCTAGAAAAGGTCAGAAAAATATGTATGATAAGTAAAATTCTGAGTCGACTTTTTTAAGGAAATTATGACACTGAATCACATCATAACTTTTATAGTAAAAATAGTAAAACAGTAAAAGAGTTATGACTTAAGTAAAAATGATGGTAAGTCAAAACTACAACTTTCAATTGTAAAACAACATTTGAGTTTTAAAGTCACAATTCGGACATATTAAAGAAAAGCTGTACAATTTAAAGTGAAAGTTATGATAGTAAAAACAAAAGTCAAAGTTGTAACTTAAAAATCTAAAAGAAAACTTTTAAGTTGAGATTATTTATAATAAGTAATAAAAATTAACTAAAAACTATAAGAAAGTAAGTCAAAAGCGCAACTTTTAAATTCTTGGTGAGATAAAAATAGTAAGAAAAATTACAACTTTAAAAGTTACAATTCTAAGAAAGTGAGTTTAACATCTTACATATAGACAGTAAGTTTTATATTTACATTTTTATTAAAAATGTTAAGTCACAATCATGTTTTTGTTTAATTTAATCTAAAAAAATGTTTTCGAATTGTGGTGTGAATCTCAAAAGTTGTAAATGTGTTCATAATGTTTGGTATATGTCAATGTAGTTGACGGCATCATCTCACCCAGACAGTCTCGTCCATAGTAACCATGACAACACTTTGACCGCCAGAACTTGACGATGCAGACGCTTATACAGCCAGAGTTTTTAGAGATGAACACAGTGGGAAGATCGCACTTCTGCACCTCCTGCAGACGAAACAAAGAGAAGAGTCAGACTCACAGACTTTTCTGACGGGTTTATTTCTGTGAACTCGACTCAGACCTTCAGTTTGGATTCTCCGGGACAGCGAGTAGCTGAGGACGAGCACAGTCCACATTTACTCTGGAAGAGAAAGAAACAGGGAAATAAAATCTCCAGACCTCCTTCTAAAAATGGGATTCAGCAAACAGTCTTTAAAGGGAAGATTTACCTGAAGCTCAAAGGTGGTCTGTTCATCGCAGCGTCCTCCGAGGCTGGGCGGAGTCAGCAGGCAGTTGATCCCGTAGGCGATTCCACCATTAAAGATGAGGTGTCTCTGAACGATCCGACACTTTCCGTCATTAACAAAGATTTCTCCCTGTTCAAAGATTAATAACAACCACATTAACAAGTGCCCGCTGTCTCTTCTTATTTAGTTTATATGTTTCTGTCTTCCTTACGATGTCATCCAACCCGCCACAGGTGAACGAGAGCGGGGAACCCTGCAGAGTCCGAACCGAGTCCAGATGGATCAAACCTTCGGCGTAAATCTGAGTGTGGAGAAAAAAGAGAGAATGTGCTCAGAGAGTCCTGAGAGAGGAAACTTTCAATGTAAAGAGTGCCCCCTGGTGGCTGAACACTGCCACAACCACCAAGTTTCATGTCAAGACAAATGACCCAAAATCTAGTTTTTACAACTTTACTGTCTGTCTTGAAATCACAAATTAAGGATCTCATTATGTAAGAACAAAAACTTTATTGGGATGAAGAGTAGGTAATGAAAGTAGAGTAAAGTTATGAATTTGTTATGAATCTGTTGACTGAAGCTTTGCTATTAACAGTCTCTCATGTTGCCGCAAGGTCTCGATCGGCGCAGCGCTCCAACTGGGTGAGGTCTAAGGTAATGACTGCAGAAAGTCTTTCTGTCTGTGTTTGTTGGAAAAGCAACAAACACAATGACTGTAATGCTGAAATAAGACATTTGTCTCAAAGACAAAAACACTTGGGATTCCCTGGTATTCTATAAAATATATGTATTTGAAGGTAAACAATGTCACTTTTATAGAATTGTCTTATTTTAATTTAGAATGGAAAATAATTAATCAAACAATTAATTAATTAAACAAATGTTAAGAACTGTATCAGACTGCATCGTGTTCCCATGTATCAATGAGAGGGATGCAAACCTCCATCTTTTAAACATTGTTTTATTCCAAATTAATACATTTATCTTAATTTTCACTAA
The DNA here is from genome assembly GCF_905237075.1 of Dicentrarchus labrax. Classification (NCBI taxonomy): domain Eukaryota; kingdom Metazoa; phylum Chordata; class Actinopteri; family Moronidae; genus Dicentrarchus; species Dicentrarchus labrax. Next base: position 25,050,848 of record NW_026136713.1, on the reverse strand, counting down.
ATGGTTCATTTGTTCACAATATTTTCCACCTCCATGTGATCTGATTTCTGATTTCATTATATGCAGACAACACACAGTTGTACCTTCATATGAATCCCACTGATTTGAGTATGCTGCATTCACTTCCTGATGTCAAAAACTGAATGACAAATATTTATTTTCAATTAATTATACATTTCAATAAATTGAAGAAGTTATTATTAGTATATTTGATCTGAATCGGAACGCTTTCCCACCATGGATGAGATGTGACAGCTGTGTTTCCACTGTTGAAAGAATGAATGAACTTCGAATAAAATAATTCTTGTGTATAAAAATAGAGTATCCATTCTTTCTTCTGATGTTTTCACTTTTTACATTTTCATAGAACAGAATAGTCTGTGGGTCAAGATTACTGAATTTAATAGAAAATGCTGGCGGGAAAAATGTTAACGTTATTTGTAACCTTCCTCACCTTCTGGGCCTGCAGGATGTGGTACTTCAGGTACTCCTCCAGCTGTGGTCGGTTGTCTCGGTGGAACAGGAAGTCTTTCTGCTCCTGCGGCAGAGACGCCATGGCGGCGTCTGAGGGCATGAAAATTGTCACCGGCTCGTTGATTGCATCATTCACCAGGTCCATCACACCTGTGTCCTGAAACATACAAACATACATAAGCACTGCTTAACAAGACAAAGATTAGTTTAGTACATTTCCATGGTTGCAAAATGATGTCAGATTCACATTTCACAGATAATTGTGTTTTGCAAATTGCAGATAGAATTGTCCAAATGTCCTAAAGGGCTCTTATTCAATTATTTTTTTATTCTTTTATTTGTTGGCTATAAAAAGTGAAACATCTCATATTGCAAATTGTACCTCACATGTAGTAAATTTGGTGAAACAGGCCCCTGAATTATATTTTTGCATTTGTGTTAAGATTGGGCCCAAAAAATCAGGGCTGACCCAACCCCAGAAAACGTCTGTGCAAGCCTGAAAAATCACAGAAGCAGTTTTGGGCCGACCCAAACACCGCTGCCACCATTTAGGTCCACCAACTTCAAAGCTAGGCATGGGGCCAAACTGTGGTGCCCGGTGGAATTTTGCTGTCTCTATAAGTGTTTGTCCTCTCGCTCATTCTTCGTGTGCATACTTTGTAGCTGAATGTCATTAGCCAGCAGCTCTCATTCATCAGAGGCACACCATTAAATTAGCAAAATAAAATGACAAAAATCAGGCAAAAGACCAAGCACAAACAGCGATGGACTCAATCAAATACATACATTAGTAGGTCTGAGGATAAAAGGACCAGTGTGCTCCACAGATAAAGTCCTCAGAGGTAAATGTGTGATTTTCAGATGTGTATCCTAATCAAACTGGACTAAATTTAGTCAGTCCACAGTGGAAGTTTGAAGAGAATGAAATGATATGAAGTTACCAAAACACATTTTTACAGATTTAATCTTTTATTTTAAAGCTTACCTCCAGCAGTTTGTAGAAGGTTTTATAACCGTGACGTTCAGCCACATCTGTCAGGTTCAGCTGTGTTAAATAAAGCAGGAAAACATTAACAACATTATAACATTAACATAATAACAAAGTAACATTATATAAAAGAGAGAGACGGTTCATTGGTTACAGGATCATCATCTCTTTTAAACTGTTGGTCAGACTAAAATAAGTGTGGAGACACTTCAGGCTCTGGGAATTACAGACTTTTTCACAACATGATTAACTGTTTAATGAGAAGCTAACCGATTGATCTGCAGCTGTGTTGTGTACTTACAGGACCGACTGGCTCTTTTATTCCGTCAATGTCGAGAGGAATCAGAGCCTTGCTGACCTCATAGAGAATCCCGTTAGTGCCATCGCCGTTGAAGGTATCCACGATAGCACCATTGATGATGAATCTGGACTCAAGTTCATACTAGTAAACAAACAAACATCATTACAAACCTAAATATCTTAATTAATCAATTTCAGATCAAACATTATGTCCATATCAGATTTATTCAAAGATTATGATCAAGATGGTTATTAACCCTTTGGGATCCAATTATTTGTATTTTTACATATCTTCTAAAAAAAATTCACCTGTACAAGGGACTTGAATAACATGATACAGTATATCCATGGGTTTTATATCAGAAAGTCGGTCTGTATATTGAGGTACTGTTTGAGCTCTGTGGAAAGAGATTATTTGACCTTAAAGTCTGTTTAATGAGATTCTTCAACTCTCTTGTGAAAACACACCTTTACTAAAGTCGACCAAATGTTTTGGTCCAAACCAAAGTCTTAGGTTCACAAAAATAGTGGAATATATGAATAAAATAGTACATAAATGTATAATAAATTACTTAAGATCTTCCTCCTGGGCGTCGGCCAACAGTGACAAACACTGAACGCTGTAAAATAACTGACAATCATATTTAGAATAACGTTACTATCTGTAATGTTCCTATATTTTATTTGGACCGTTAGCTCCATGCTACTAACAAAAACTTACAAATCAGCCCATCAGCCAACACCACGAAGCAACCAACGGCAGACCCACGTCCTGCCATTCACCCATTCACATACACATTCACACTTCGACATGCAGCCAGAGGAGCTGGGAATCAAACCGCCAACTTTCTGATTAGTGCTCTACCAGCCAGCCACCCCACAATGCCGCATCAGCCCCGGGAATCTGGATGAAGCTAGCTGACAGTATTTCTAATAATAATAAGGAACTCAAAGACAGTTCACAAAGGTAAAATACTAAAAAGGTAATAGAAACAACACACCAAAAGAAATACAATTAAATATATATTTCTATGCTAGCTAGCTAGCAATTAGGCCATTTTATCAGCTTGTAATGTTAGCTTTGACTTGGACTTTATTCATAAGCTAAACAAAACGTTTAAGTATCATGAACCTTTTTTCGCCACAGAGACTATTATCTGTAATAAACATATACATACATATTTTCTTGTGTTTCTTTTATATCTTTATATATCAAACACATGTAGCGTATTAATCAAATAAACTCAACAGGCTGAAGTCACAGTATTAGTTTCACTTTAACATGTTGTGCCCTTCTCCTTGTTGTATATAACTGGTTCAGCTTAAGGTTCCTTAAAGCAACAAATTCATAGTTAATCATTAATGTTAGCTACAGTCCTGAGTCTGATTCTGCTCTCTGATTGGTCACCTCGGTGGACTTCGTGGTCAGGATGTGTCCGGATAGAGACGTCAGGTTTCGGGGCTTCCTCAGGAAACTGAACCCTAGAGTGTGACACATGACGATGTGGCTGCGCAGGATGGTGCCAAGTTGTTCTTTGGTGTTCCACGTTGAAGAACTTATCTACAGAGAAAAAATTAATAAAAGGACTAAAAAAGGTAAACATTATACCTGCTAAACATCAGCATATTAGCATTGTCATTGCAGACATATTAGCAGGCTGTGCAGGCTCACAGCACTGCTGGAATGACTTCAGTTGAAGCAATATGTAGATGACACACTGCTTATTTTGGGGGAAAATGTGAATGACATGACATGACTGTTGTTGAATAAAAATTCACTATTATTAAAGAAATAGTTTGATATAACAATAGTATGGTGTTACATCTGAGTAAAACTAACTTGTAAATTGCACATTAGAATAAATTAAACAGTGTCATACTACTTGTATAAAATGTAAAATAACTATCAATCATATTTAGAATAACGTTACTATCTGCAATGTTCCTATATTTTATTTCGACCGTTAGCTCCATGCTACTAACTAGCTCACTGTTTACAAATCAGCTCATGTTAGCTCGGGCAACAACAAAGTCAAAGTTTTATCATTTATTCAATTATTTTACAAAAATGATTGGTTCATTTATATCTTGTACACAATTTATTGATTATAAATTTTACCCTCTTTTTCTTCTATTCACATTAAATTCACATCCAACAGTTTAGTTTATTTCAGTGTGGACTGAAGTGGGATAGGGTTAGTCACACTACAAGAAACATAAGGAAAGAAAAACATCTGACACTAAATCAAGACATTTAATTGCTCACCTTTCTGAGGGCGCTGAAGGCGTTGGCAGGCGGAGCAAAGACGGTGAATGGGCCGCGACCTGTCAGAGGAATGTCCAAAATCTGAAACCAGAGTTTGTACCTGCGTTAACGTGTTCTGACCTGCAGGAGGCGACAGAGTGAAACATGTCGTCACTCACCATCAGCCCGAGGTAAAAGTCTCGCCTTTTCTTCAGGAGCTCCTGCATAGAGTAGCAGTTAGTCCACAGTCAGGTTCTTAGCATTTCATTGTCAGTGTGTGTCAGCCGCTCACCTGCGCCATGTTGCCTCTGCAGGTGAAACCATCTCCCACATGGTCTTTGGGACACCAACATTTACGAAAACCTGGGCTCGTCATGTTACACCGAGACTTAACGGGACAGCCACCATTATTCTGAAAACATAATTTATAAAAACATCACCTTACATAGAACTTTTAGATTATTCTAAAGGATGTTTTTGCAATATTAATGTGCTACCTCGCAGAATTACACCTTTTTTTTTTTTAACTTTTATCAAAGAAATATAAACAGTACATACAAACATATAATAATTAAATGAAACAATTATGGTAAATAAATCAAATATAACCAAATAAACATTTTTAAAATCCTACAGTTTTTAAGACCCGCGGTAACTAATACTTGATCTTAATATCAAATAATTCAATGAAACTGAATCACCTTTTGGCAGTAGTCGATCATCTCGCAGTTCTGTCCATTGCCTAAGTAACCAAATTTGCAGGCGCAGGAACTCTGCAGTGTTACAGAGAATGACATCAGTAAAAAATAAACGTGACGGCAGTGAACGCCTCACTATCAGCAGACCTCAGTTTAAGGTGAAATCAGTACTTACTTTGTTTGGGCCGACGTGAATGCAGTCCGCGTTGACATGGCAGCCGCCGTTTCTTTCCCGACATGGATTGATTTCTGTAGGAGAAACACAAAACTCCTGCAGCACTCAAACACATCACACAACCTATTTATTTAACTGACAGAACGACAGTCAGAGTAACTCACAGCAATTTGGTATTGACTCAAAACAGTGTTTTCCTCGCAGTAATATTTTTGTGTAACCTCAAAGTGCTTTTGCATTACGTTGCAGTATTTTTTGTTTTCTTGCAGTATTCTCTATGGAAGCCCTGAAAGGCAAATGCATTTTTCATGCATACAATTTTTATTTCATCAATGAGAACAGGTAAAAAAAAAAAAAAAAAGTTTATGTTGTTGTAATACTTGTTTCAACCAGAAGGGGGCCGAACACCACTGCCACATGTTCCAAACAGGACATTCATGTTTTATTCAAGGTGAGTTTCTATTTTTTAATCTCTGCACTCTAAACACAAGGTACATTTTACTTTTATTGGATAGAAATGTATTGTAATTCGAGAAATTCAATAAAAAAAAAAAACTTTTTTACAACAATAACTCAAATGAGTCACTGTTCAATAACAGGAAGAGAACGAAGAAGAGTTTAAAGAATGAAAACAGTGAACTTACCCACGCACACAATTCCGTCACCGGAGTAACCACGGTCACAGACGCATTCCCTTCTGCCGGGTCGAGTCCTCTTACAGACCGCGTTCGGATTGCAGCCGCCATTAAGCTCCAGACAGGGGTCTTTAACTGCGCACACACACAGCATCATCATCATCGCCATCAGCATCATACCACAAATGCTTTGTAACAACTGACTGTGTTTCTGTCTGATCTCAGCTGTTTCTGATCAGCTCTTGTGTTGTTACCTCGACAAAAAGATCCGTTTCCTTCAAATCCAAAAGCACAGATACACCGAGAGAGGGGTGGTGCGATCACACAGCTGTCAGAGCAGACCAAACATTTCATTAACAGGAAGTCTGAAATGTCCCGTGTGCAATAACAAGTGTATCCTGAAGGGGGCGATGCAGCCACAGTGAGTTTGTGTCGACTTACTTTGCGCTGGTGTGACATTTCATCGAGCCGCACAGCTCATCATCTGCAGACTCAATCTCTGAAACAGACACAGCTCAGTGTGAGAGTCTCAATACTGCAGTTCAAAGAATTATTAGATACAACTTTATGGGAATAAAGTCATACAAGTACAAGAAAAAGGTTTACATTTGAAAAATTTGGAAATAAAATTGAAAATGTTTGTGAGAAACTGAATATTTTGAGATTAAAGTTGAAATTTACAGAAAATGTTGACCTTTTTAATATACAGTCAAAATATTTTGAGAACATCGACAATTTAAGAATTTATTTCTTTAATTTATTTAAGAATAAAGTAAAAATAAAGTTTTAAAAAGTCTAAACTTAAGTTCGTTAGTACAAACTATATTTGAAATGAAATGAAAGATAATGAACTATAACAACTTGTTCTCATTGTTTTATTGAAATATTCTAACTTTTTTCCCAGAAATATTTGACTTTGACTTATTGTCTTGTTATTTGTTACAATTTATTCTCAAAATCTCAAATTCTTATGACTTTTCTGTTAAAATGTTAAAATGAGATATTGCTGTATTGTGTATCACTGTCATACTTTCGTCACAGAGGACTCCTCTCCAACCAACGTCACACTCGCACGCCCCATTGCCGGCCAGCCCGTCGTTACAGCGGCCATTTTTACAGCCACACTCTGGAGACGAGATAGACTGAGTTAGGAGAGGGGTGGGTATATTTTGACTTTATTTATCTGTATGCCTGTATGACGCACCCTGATCGCAGTGGACTCCATATTTGTTGCTCTCGCAGGTTTCGCAGGCGGTCCCGCTGAACCCTTGGTTACACTGACAGACTCCAGTCCCGTTGGTCCCATCCGAACAGACTCCGTTATTGAAGCAGGGCTGATCCTTTGGGCCGGGACACAGCTCACAGTGCTCCCCGAAAAACCCTCCACAACACCGCAGGACCTGGACAGAGAAGACGTTGAGTGCTCGGCGTCTTCGCTATGTGTCTGACCGTTACCTGCGACGGCAGGACGACGTACCATGTGGGTCCGCAGGCAGGTCGCTCTGCAGCCGATCGACAGCAGGCGCTCTTCTTCAAACATCCGACTCAGCATACATTTCCTCCTCTTCACTAATTTCTGCAGAGGACAGGAAGTTATCAGAGGAGATCACATCATAAAATCATTTATTTAACTATTTAATGAATCATTTTATTGTCTTATTATTTTATTTAATGCATAGAAATATACACTCTCTCTTTGCAATATGTTTTCTTGAGTTCTAGATATGTACAAACGTTCATTTGTGTTAAACACTTTATACACAAACTTGTGTTGTACACCCTCCTTGAGTTGCAATTACATACGTATGTATTTTGATGATACATACGTTTGATTGTTTAGTTACATACGAATGTAAATATACAGTATATGCTGTCACTGAGTTGCATTATGTTGCTTTTACATATGTGCAAACATATGTACATAAATGTCTGTTATACTTTTGTTGTTGTAGTTATATACGTATGGAAATTATCATATACATATTTTAAGTCACGGTTACATAATGTACATTTCTGATATATATAGGTTATATATAAGATTTAAAACATGAATTTAGCAGATGAACATAGATTGCAGGAACAACAAGACTAACAAAGACGGTTTTGGTGAGTTTTATTCTGTTTCTGTCCACTTTGAATGAAGTTACGATGATCTGAAGGTAAAATGAGTCTCTGGAGTCTGGTGGAGAGTGATAGTGATATTACGGCTGTTTGTGGTTAAACTATCTCTGTAGGGATCCTTTCCATAATGCTGTCAGACACTGAGAATAACAACCTGAGTCAGTCAGGTTTACTAATAAAGTTTGATTTTATTGTCAGTCCAATTTTCAGATGAAACTAGCAAAGATGAAGGTCGACCTTTGTGCCTCATTAGTCAGAATCCTTTAGTGGAATAAACTCAACTCCTGCTGGAACCTTTGTGGTTGTTTTTTCAGTCTCACAGTTTGTTTGACCCATCTGATATTTAATTACAGTCTCATTTCAAAATAAATAGCATTAATGGTCTTACGTCCGGTATCGTGTCATTCGGGCAGGGTTTGCTTTGTGGGAACAAACAGTCCACACAGGTCCCCTTTGGAGAGAAAAGAGGGAGTCAGTTAATTCCAGTTTGAGTGGGCTCAGTGGTTCAGGTCTACAGGTCTCTGAGGACCCTACCATGATTTTCTGCTGTTTGGCCTCATCACAGCGGTTCCTGTTGATGCGTAGAACCGCCGACAGACTGTGAATGACTCCGTTAATGCTCAGGATGTTGGAAGAGTTTATCTGAGCATCGTTCACAAACAGCTGGATGAGACACAGACAGATAGTTTGGATTTTATATATATATATATGTTATATCTGGTGCCATGATGGTGATATTGATAATTGATTGTATAACCTTTCCATCTCGTGGATAGATGCCGAGCTGGAAGGAGAACCCGAGCAGCGTCTTTTTGTATCCTCCAGACTGAAGGTCGGTCTCCAGCAGACGCTCCGACGCAACCACGTGGTAACGAGTCGTATTCACATCCTGTTTAAAGTACAAAATAAAAAGCAAAAATAAAAACTGTCCAGTTCTTGAATAACTTACTAATAACTTATTATGAAATATAAAGATATTTATGAGTTATTTTAGTTTTTACCTGTACTAACCTTGTGTGACTAATGTAAAGGGAGGATATAACCACATTTCTGTATTAACTGCAAGATGTTTTACTTTGAGTAGAAAACAAGTAACAAAAAATTTATCTTTTGCTAAAAAAAAACTTTTTTAATTATGTAAAAGTCAACCCATGATGATGTACAATCTCTTAAGACAGAAAATTAACCAAATGAGAAAATATTTGATGCAATTTTAATATGTTTGAATATTACTTAAATATAAAATCACATCATCTGAAAAGAAACTGGCTTTTTTTGTTTTCTCTGCCTGTTTCTGCCATTCCTTTCTTCTGCCTGACTCTCCTAGTGCCTCTTATTGTCTAAATATGATATAATTTCCCCCTGGGATTATTAAAGTATTTCTGATTCTGATAAGTTTCATTTGGTCGCTTCTTAGTAATTATTTATTGTGGAAATTTAGAAATGGTTCTTTAGACAGAAAAGACCAATCCAATCCAAGTTTTGCCGCATCTATTGCCGTCAATGTCCAGATGAAATGAAAAATTTAATTTTAACCCTTCAATATCACACCCTCAGTTCAGTGCCCCTACTTAATAATGTGTGTCTTAGTATTTTTATATCAAAATCCAATCATTTTGTCTTCCCATAACACAAAATTTGACGTGCTTACGTAAGCATGAACTAACCAATTTCAACCAGAGGTATCATGAAATTCTGAACTACTGTACCAGTGCAGTTGCAGCTATTGTCCTGAGGTAATCAGCAATGGCAGCATTTGTTGGAGCAAAGACTGTGAACTCTTCCATCTGTTCGATCTCGTCCATCAGGTTGTAATCCTGAACGAACCGGAGAAAAACACAAACTGTGAACCAACTTTACCAATATTTAAAGCTGAGAACATATTGTGTGGTGCGTTTCTTCGTTCGTACGATGAGATACGATCTGAAGAGAGAGAAGTCGGGGGTCAGAGCGAGAGTCGCCAGCAGACCTTCACTCAGCTTCCTCTCAGGAACCAAAACCTGCAGACAGACATATGAAACGGTGAGAGACAGAAAGGAAAGAGTTGGAGTGTCTGGAACATTATCAGTTTTGTACCTTATCGATGATGTGGATCAATCCGTTGGTAGCGGCTAGGTTTGGTGTGGTGATGGTTGCTCCTCCGACAGCTGTGAGCTGAAAGATAATGAGAGTTTCTGAACCAAATGTTTCTGAAAGGTTGCTTTTATAAAAGAAAGGAAGGATTTTTTTATACATATGTTGCCCTCAATAAATAAAACTCAATCAGTAGAAGTCAGAGGATGCTTTCTAACGGTCACAAAGTGAACATTTTATCTAAAATTAGCTGGTAAACCATCACTTCTGTGCACTCACCTCATTGGTTGTTGTAACAGGAAGTGATGTCTTCAGAAGGGAAGTCAGAGAGGAAGTGTTGCTCAAGATGGATATTGGATAATTACCTGGGATTATGTGATTTCTGTGATATAAGACAGACGGCAGTGATTACACTTAAAACTAAATTCATTCATTTTCATCTATTGACAATCACCAAACTACAGTCTCGCCAATAAATAACAAATCATGAGCCACGTTTAAAGGACCTGACGAGACTCGGCAGGTTTCCCTTCGTGGTCCAGAAGTTTATGTCCTCCGAAGACATTTTAGCAATGGCAGCTGAAGACGGAACCAGGAGGGTGATGTTCTGATCCACCAGAGTCCAAGACGAACCGGTCTCCTGGGATGCAAACACAGAAATATAATCTCTGACATTATATTAAATTAGCTATAGGGAAAATAATATAAATCATTATAAATATTGTATATAACTGCTGTTACATACTTATGCAAAATTGTGATATAAACTCTTCTTAAGTTGTTTGTATCTGTTAGTGCTGTCAGTTAAACGCGTTATTAACAGTATTAGCGCAAACCCATTTTAACGCGTCAATTTTTTTATCGCAAGATAACGTTCTTTTTGGCCTAGCACACTTTGTAGTTTTTTTCACATGCTGTTGCAACAACTAGTAACGTTAGAAAAACTACAACACCACACTGGATCTAGCTAGACCGGAAACAAAACAACAGGCATGCCGCACACACTTGTTTAAGAGTAGTAGACGTTACGTTTTGAGTGGATGGCGAGCGAAATGGATGCCAATAATATTCTGAATGGAAAGTTTACTTTTAAAAAGTTGCCAAATGGTTCCATTGACAAGACCAAAGTGATCTGTGTGTTTTGTCGTTGTGAACTGAGCTATCATCGCAGCACGTCCAGTCTGAAATACCACTTGATGGCCAAACACACAGCTGATGGGAATTCTCCGCCCCCTCGTCAAAGCCAGGCGACAATGGATGATTTTAATAAAAACAACATTTGCACAAAGCAAGCCGATCCACTTTCCCATGTTGATAAGAGCATTAAAATTAGAAAAAATAATGGGACAAAAAGAAGAAATCAAGGGACATTTAGAATAGATAAAAACATGCGATTAATTGCGAGTTAACTATGACATTAATGCGATTAAATATTTTAATCGTTTGACATCACTAATCTATGTACATAAATTCACAACACATTCGTTAGGGTTTGGGATATAAGTTAATTTGTGTTATAAGTTAATGTGTATATATATATATATATATATATATATACACACAAACTTAAGATGTACACTCTGCTTGAGTTCCAATTACATACGTATGTATTTTGCTGATTAATATAACTGTTTATCTGCGAATACGTACATCTGTAAATGTACAGTATATCTTGTCATTTAGTTGCATTTATGTATGTAGATTTACATACGTCCATATGTACAAACATATGTACCTACATTTACATAATACTTTGTTGTTTAATTATATATGTATACAAATGACCACATAGAGCCATTCCATAATTCTGTCAGACATTGAGAATAACAATCTGAGCCTAACTACTGTTAGTGGACGCACTTTAACCGAGGATTAACGTTAGCTTAACGTTGCAGACCTTATCACACATATTTTCACATCTAATATCTAACTTTATTTAGACCAAAACCAGAGTTGGTGATTGGAAAGACAAACAAATACGGTTTTGGTGAGTTTTATTATGTTTCTGTCCACTGAATGATTATCTGCTAGAATTTTTTTTTTAAATGACTGGTTACATCAATGGAGTCACATTATAAATATGTAAATTTGAGATACATATCATATGTGCAAACACAATTAATGCTCTCCAGTGAGATACAGTTAATTCTCAGTTCCCTGTTAACTTCTTAATTATGTTATTATCCAGTGGATGGAAATAAATAGATTTTCACGGTTATTAAAGCTGTCAGTGTGTTTTATATCCAGGTCTAATACTCACAGTTGTCCATGTGAGGAACTCTGAGGCGTCTGGCAGAACCATCAGCTCCTGAACGCATCAAAAGAACAAAGTCGTGAAGATATGAAAGCGCTGGTTGACTCGTGAACGTGGTCATCAGTATTAATGAGTCTCACCTGTTGGACTGTACCGTAACATATGTGTCCATTTCCAGTGTATTCATCATTACACACACACGTCCACTGAAAGGACAGCAGGCGGCAGGTGGCCTGAACACAAAAGGTTTTATTATTATTTATCATTCATATCCTACTGTCTGCTTTATCTTTAATATTTAACAATATGAATTGTACTCACTAAGTAATGGCAGGTTCCAGCTGCAGTTACACATTGATTAACAGCTTCACAGTCTTGCCCGTTTCCTTTGTAGCCGGATTTACACATACAGTCACTCTGTTGGTTTAACAAAGAAAGAGAAGGACATTTTTCAGTTTGTTTTTTGTTAAAGGATAATGTTATTCAGTGTGGCTGAGTTGCAGCTGGACAACGTTAGCTTGCCTATTCGCTAACAATAACGCTAGAAAAATACTATCTGAGTAGATATGTTCGTTGGCTCCAACACCCTATAATGTTAGCTTTGACTGTGGACTCTGTTGTGCTGGTTGTTTGTAGACGTTAGCAAACGCTATTTCAACAGCACAACGAACATTGTGTCTTTATTCTGGGTTCAGTTTCTCTCCGTAATCTCCATTTGTCTCTTCGTTTTTTCTGCCACCACAAAGCGCAGTGACGTAACCGTGATGGCTAATAGCTTGTGAATGAGAGAGATAAAAGAGTTTAACGGTCCAGATTAAATCCTGCTCAGTGTGGTCCTTTAAAATGTGTGATGATGATGGAACCGGAGTGGGTGTTACCTGTCCGGGTCCGATGTAGATACAGGTGCCGTTGGGGTGGCAGCCTCCTCTGTCAGGACCGTCACAGTTGTTGATTGGCTGACACTCGTCTCCGTCCTCCCTCCATCCAGTCAGACACTGACAGGAGTGAGAACCTGGTCCTGTCTTTATGCATTTGGCCTGCAGGGGGCGCAAAGACAGCAGCCACAGCAGAGAAGGGTCAGAACTGACTGTTTACGTCTTTTAATAAATGACTGCAGAGTTTAAGAAGCGACTCACGTTCACGCTGCAGCCGCCGCGCTGAGGAAGAGCACAGGGGTCTGACTCCACGCAGGTGATACCGTCACCTTGGTAACCAGGTTTACAGACACACCTAAACACAGAGCACACTGATTGATTAATATCGGGTATACTTCATATAATTGTGAGCGTGGATGCAGGTAAACTCACCTGGTGGTTCCCTTGCTAAAGTCACAGTCTGCGTGGGCGTGACAGAACTGAACCTGAATGCCGCAGACTGCCGTCCGGCGCTCACAGAACGGCCCGGTGAAACCCGACAGACAGGAGCCCACTTTACAGCGACCGTCTGAGTCCGGACGGTTGTCACACTGTCCGTGGATACAGGGGCAGGCTGAGGACAGACAGGTGAGGTTTGACACAGGTGAGCTTTCATCATCTTTCATACATCACAGCTACCTGTATGATGTCACAACTCAGACTTACTTCTGTCACAGTTGGGTCCGTATCTGTCGGAGGAGGAGCAGTACTGACAGCGAGAGCCTCTGAACTTCGATTCACAGATACAGGATCCATTTCCTCCAATCCCCTCCAGACACTGAAACAGAAAAACACTTCCATTTCCTCCAGTTCTCTTCCAAAAACTACTACATATTTAAATTGTAAACATTTTAAAACCCCTTAAAATATTAACATATTAGGCCTAGCATGAAAAACATTTTTACTTTAAATGACAAACTGAAGTTAAAGGACGACTTTCATTTGTTCCCTCTGATCTTTCACCTTTCACCATCAGGTGTGACCAGAAAGTGTTTCAGGATTTAATAACAGCATGTTGAATCTGACCTGACCGTGTCCGGAGCACGGAGTCTGGTATCCTCCTGGACAGGGACTGCAGTCCGGACCGTAGAAGCCTTTACAACATGTTGGAGTCTGAACAAACAGAAACAAAAGCTCCAATAATCTTAAATCGTAGTTGGTTCTGATAATCTGAGGAATCCGCCTGTTAGTTTACCGTGACGTTGGTGCTGCAGAGAGGAGCGCAGCCTTTTACCGGGAGGCTAATATCGAGTAAGTCCATATTGAAGACACATCCCCTGGTGAAGGAGCCCTGATCAATAAGGAGATGGATCATCATGTTTCCAATCATAAAAATCTAACTCATACAGATAAAGACAGTATGTAAAAGTCTCACGGTATAATCTCCAGTTGAGCAGCGTTTGACCACTGAGCAGCTCTCACACTGACCCTGAAACACAAACCAGATTGAACGTCTCTTTACAGTGAACATTATTAACAGAACTCACAGAAGGTACTTTCTTTGTGCTAATACTAATCCTAATGCTAGGTGAGCAGGGAACTAAACATGGCAGCCGCTGCTGTAGAAGCTCACCTCGAAGATTTTGGTCTCATTGATGTCACACCTGTGGGGCAGCACAGGTTGGATGGAGGGCGGAGTCAAAACTCCATCCAGAACATACAGACGTCCGTTTTTAGCTTCCACTGCGGCCTCCAACACCGCCGCTTCGTTCACCAAAATTTGACCCTGAAAAAGAAAAACGAGTCAAACACGTCAACATATTATAAATCTATTATTTATTATATGATAAGATGTTATAATATTCATTTATTTTCTGATAATAATCAGCTCTCTTTGGGATTGCTATATCAGTCCCTCCAGGATTTCGCAGGCTTGTTTGAGATTGTTGCAGCCAAAAATCTGATTTCACAACAGCTTTTCTAAAAAATTGCAATGCATGTTGTTACAGTTTTAGACATTTTGTTGCAATGAAATTGTGGAAGAAAATGAACATTGCCAAAGTAAAAAGCGAAAAAAAAAAAATGCGGTGATTGAACAAAATTGCAGGGTTACACAGAATTCACAAGGATTGTTTGAATTTGCATTAGTTCACAACTTCCTGGAGGGATTGACCTGTCTGTAAGGGGATTTTGGGGATGTATGACTAATTATTTTGTGCAGGAAAGTACAATTATACATCAAAAGTTTAATGAACTACAGTCAAATCCTGAAGTCAAACATTTAATTCCTGATGTGACTAAATTTATCTGACAGACGAATGCACAGAAATATCAATGAGATCCATTTACAGGAGATTTTAAGATCCATACTTACATTTTCTGACACACTAATTGTCAGAACCTGATTGGCCATCGACACGATTCTGGGACTGGACACGGCATTATAGACCTCCAGCTTCAAAGTATGGAAATTAATCACAATCAGAAGATTTGATGGAACATCTTACATTGTGAAAACGGGTTGAATTAAAATAGCAGAAAATACTGACCGCGGTGGACTGGACGATGTGGTTCCTGAGCAGCTCCACCAGTTTGTTGTGACCCTGGAGGATTGAAGTGTTTTTGGGTCATGTTGCTAAATTATATTTGAAACTAGTTGAGAACGGTTCAGTTTGGTTCTTACTTTAGAACTGCTGAGATACTGCAGGTGTCCTTCAGTCATCGAATCAAAGGCTGAACTGCTGGGAGCAAAGACGGTGATTGGACCAGGCAGGTCCAGGACTGACGCCAGGTCAGCTTTCTGCAGAAGCAAAACAGTTCACTTTAGGAAATATGTGACAAACTTAAGATAAAAGTTGCATTTACATATGTACATAAACCAGTGATGTGTACTCTGTCTGAGTTGTGGTTATGTCTTTTAAAATACTTTTATAAAAAAAACTTTATAAAAATGTTAGAAAACTCTTTAACAAAAAATCTTTTATAAAACTTTTATAAAAAAAAAAGTAACTTCTGATCAACCCATATTAATTTCAGGATCAAATTTCTGCTTACTCCCGCCCACTTATAGTATATAATATAATTTGTGAAATCTACACACAACACACTGCAACATCAGTTTTCTTTAGTTATTATTATATTACAGCTTATAAATGTATTGATCTACATCCTAACAGCAGACTGATTGGAGAGATCATCCATCCATCCATCCATCTATCTCTTCATCCCTCAACCCTTTCCCGATCCATTCATCCCTCCTACAATACACCACATTGGTTCACATTTATCCATTATGTGCAATAAACCTTTCTAATTCCATACGTTCATCGGCGAGGTCTTTGTTAGAGAATCTGGATGTGTTAGGAATATTTCTACGTACCTCCAATAAAGACTTGAACTTTTCAAACTTTCCGTAGTCAGCAACAATCTTCATCAGATTCTCCTTTGAGGAAACGTAAAGAGAAAAATGAACGAGCAGATCGATGAAACGATCAGAGAGTTTGATCAGAGAACTCACCTGTGTGTCACTCTCCACTGTGGGAGAAACACTGTCCATCAGCTTATTGATGATGTGAATCATCCCGTTGGACGCCACCATGTCTGACTGAATGATCGTGCCTTTCTTCCTGCTGCCATGGATTCGGATTTTAGTCTGAGAGTCCTGGAGGAGAAGAAGAGACTGAGGGTGGAAACATCCCTGAAAGCTTTAAACCGTCGGATGTTTGATGGCGTTCAACTCTCTCACCCCCTCTGACGTGTCGATGTCAGCTGCTTTGCCAGTCAGGGTGTAAAAGATGTTCGTCTTCTTTAGCGTGTCAAAGGGCATCACCCCGGCAACCAGGTGCATCTGACACAGGTATTTAGCTTTGGGCAGGTCGGCTGTTAGAGTCCGTATCTGATCGACAAAGATCACCACGGCAACATTACATTCATCTGATATTTATTCTGATATATTTTATTTAGACAAAGTATCCGAGTCAACAGGAAGGACCTGCAAAAGTTCCAAAATAAGAGTCATGTTGTGAGTTTGACTGTATAAATAAAGGTTAAAAAGAGCTGCTGGGTAAAGTTTTTCTTACTGAAACTCCCCTGAAGCCTTTATTGATCGGGACGAACAGAGTGAAAGGACCCAAATTCTGCAGAGGCCACGAAAGAGAACCTGAAAACACACACAGAGAATTACTGTTACTCCCCTGGGGTCCTCGAACGTGCCGTCTATATCCTTGCCAGAGTGTAAGTGAGTCACACAGTGCGCTAGGAGGAAGAGGAGACTGTCGTCTTCATTTGCCTAATTGGTGGGTTTGTGTGAAAGTAAGCTAAGTGATTTCTGACAGTCTGAAAACCGTAAAACCAAACCAACGTTAAACTGCGTTCAGGAGCTGCTCCTTGTCCCCAGGACCAAGTATCAGAGGATTGTTGCAACAAGGACCTTTTCTCCTGTAACACAGGAAGTCTATTACCGCTGCACTGCTGCATATGCTAACTGTACTACCTGCTATTAACTAGTTAGCGGTCCTATTAGCTGGCTGTACCCAGACTGGGAGCTGGAAGGATGGGGGGAGTTTAAACACTACTAGTGTAGGAGGGTTATAAAACCAAATGTCATCATACTGAACAGAGTGATGGCGTTGCTCAGCTGACCGCTCCACTGTCCTCCGGGTTGTGTGTTCAGAGCTTTCAGACGCTGGATGATGTTCCCGTAACAGACTTCACCATTGCCAATGTAACCCGGGAGACAGGTGCACCTGAGGGACAGAGGGACAGGTGATCTGTGTGATCCCGTTGATTCAACATCGGTACGTTCAGTGGATCCAGAACAAAGTGACTGACTTGATTCTTCCTGGGCTCAACATGGTGCAGTTGGCGTTCTTGTGACAGGAATCAGGTCTACAGGAGTCTATCAGGCTGCAGCTGCCGTTGGACAGGAGGTCAAAACCAGGAAGACACTCACAGTGAGACTGGACGACACAGAGCAGGTACACAGAGGGTTAATGTCACTGCTGCCCCCTGCAGGCTGCAGGATGCATTACAACAGCTCTCATATAATAACACAATTATTTATCAATTATTGTTGATCCTGTACCTGATCCTGTATCTGATCCTGTACCTGATTCTGTTCCAGTTCCTGTTCCTGATCCTGATCCTGATCCTGATACTAATCCTGATATTGATCTTGTTCCTGATCCTGATCCTGATTCTGACTCTGACTCTGACTCTGACTCTGATCCTGTTCCTGTACTTGATACTGATACTGATACTGATCCTGTACCTGATCCTGCTCCTGACATCGTTCTTGTTTACAATCCTGATCTCAGTTCCTATCAGGATCCTGCTCTTGGTCTTGCCCATGGTCTCAGTAGTTCCTCACCTTCCCAGGTCCGTCATAGACGCAGCGTGTGGACTCGGCGGCGCAGCCTCCCCGTTTGTTCTGACACGGATCGACGGCCATACAGACACGTCCGTCCCCGCTGTAGCCCTCATTGCAGGCACAGAGGTGCTGGTTCGGACCAGTGTGGACGCAGGAGGCCTGGGCGTGACAAATCCGCTGGAGACAAGGGTTAATGGCTGAGGAGACAAACATCACTACGCCTTTAAATGTCCTCTTTAAGCCGTCTTACTGGTCAGAGTAACTACGAGAACATACTTCGATTTAGTGACAAAACATCATCCAGAGATATATAGGTAGTGCAAAGGCAGAGTGCAGAAACTACAGTCTGTCTTCTTCCTGACAAAATCTAGTTTATTACATTAAAATCTGTATTTTTTTTAAATAGACGAGTCATTAATAGTCATTCAGATTTAACACATTTGTGACACATTTATTTCAATAAGCCCAGTAATACCCTGTCCTGTCTAGTTAACAAGAGTAAACAGACATTTAAAAGTTCATTCTCAGTCAAAACTCAATTTTAACCAAAGTTGTAGTTTCTGTTGTTTGCCTTTGTAGGGCAGAATAGTTTCCTTCAGATTATTGAATCAGTTAATCGCGTTAGAAACCCTAAAAGAACCGTCCAACATTACATTTGCACCATTAACGTACAGGAACCTCATTCTCATGATTTAATAACTGTCAGCTGATTATTAACGAGTCATAGTTGGATGTGGTCACTCACACACACACTGAGCTCCCGATCTCTGGTAACCCAGCAGACACTGACACACAAACTTTCCCGTCAGAGCTTCTTCAATACAGCGAGAGTTCTGCTGACAGCTGAGAGCCACACACTCAGGAAGCTCTGAAACACAACACAGTTACACCAACAGCTGTAAAAGACACAGGTAACTTCCAACAGAGACAGGTACCAGTTACCAGGTACTGGGTGCAGGAAACGGAAACAAGTAGAACCAGTACGAATACTAAGAAGCAGTAAATCAGAAACGAATTACAGGTGACAGGTAACAGTAGCAAAACCAGTAACAAAAGACAGCTCAGGTAACCGAAACAGTTCAGAGAACAGGTGGAGGATACAGGTAACTGGACAGAAACAGAATCCGGTAACAGACAAAGGTTAGCAGGTAACAAAGAGATATACAGGGATATACAGAGACAGGTCAAAGCTTACGATGTTTACACATTGTAAAATCAGTCATTATTGATCAATAACTGCAGACTGACCCTGATCACAGTTTGGACCTGTATATCCAGAGAAACACAAACAGGAACCAGAACCTTTGAGACCAGAACCACAGATACCGTGGACACACGAACACACTGCAGAGACACACAGTGAGTGCATGAGACATGACAACAACAATAAAAACAACAACAACGTGAGTGAAAACATTGGTTTTATTTATACAGTGTTATTTTACGTTACCTGAGCTACAGGTGGGTCCATATCGATCAGATGCACAATCCTCACAGGCAGTTCCTGCAAAGCCCACCTGAACACACACACACACACACACACACACAGTCAGAACCAGAACCTGCGCAGTGGCCATTAGAACCTCTTAAAAATGACTGCAACCACATAAACCTCCTCACAGACAACTAGAACATCCTGTTGTACCACAGACAGAGACCTCCTGAAAGACAGAATCCCCAAATGTACAGTCAGAACCTCATTGAACCCTCATTGAACCACAACCAGTATGACCTTCCAAAGGACCACTAGAACCACCTACCCAACCACAAGAACCTCCAATGAATGACTGTAATCACATATGTACCACCAGAACAGGCTCAATGACCACTAGAACCACTTACAGTACCCAAAAGATTTCTTACAGGTCCACTACAACCACATATAGTACCCCTAAAGTCTCCTCAAGGACCATTAGAACCATTTAAGGATCACTAGAACCACATATGTTGGGCCCCCTTAAACCTCTGGAAGGGGTCCACTGAAGACCTCTCAAAGAACTTATAGAACATTGCCAGCTACAATCTGGTCTATTCAGACCCTCCAGGGGGGCAGCAGGGGTGTTGGATGGTAACATTATACTTCCTGTTTACAGTCCTCAAAGCATTATGGGCAAACCCCTGATCTGGTGTGTTTGGCGTGCCTCGTCCTCCCTCCTGCTGATCAATAAAGTGTTATATTCATTGATTATCCAGGTGTGTGTGAGGTTACCTGGCAGCTGCAGGTACCGTTCCCTCCCAGTCCATCAGAGCAGACCCCTCTGTTGTTGCAGGGTCTGTCGGCGCTTTCAGGACACTCTGGAACACAAACATTCACAGTCAGCAGAGTTTCCACTTCCTTCCTGGTTCTCGTCCCTCTCTAATCTCCAAAGATCAGCACCAACCGGCTCGGTCTGCGTCTGTGGATCCTGAATCCAGGACCACGTGTGGACAAGTATGTGTGTATGTGTGTGTGTGTGTGTGTGTGTGTTTTTTGGGGGTCCAGCTCAGTCCAGCTCAGTCCAGCTCCATGAGTGTCAGCACTTTTCTGTCCTGCTGACAGAGAATCTTTAAAGGAAGGAAGTTCTGGTTCCTGCAGGACGATCTGCATCCTGCAGGACTGAACATGTGACAGGAGTCACCTGGAGGCCTTCAGGCTGAAAGAAATCTCTCTTCAGACCTTTGATAGAACAAATAATCTTTCATTTACAGTAGTGTTGTCTGATCAGCTCCAGATCCCCCAGGCAGGGCCCCTAAATCCTGGTTCAAGACTAAAGGTGGTCTGAGGCTGACATCTTGTTTCATCACTTCCTAAAACTCATTTTTTAATGTCAGTTCCACTTAGTTTCTTCATGTCATTTGTTTTTTAAATTCTATTTAATGCTTCAGTTTTGATGGACTTTATTTAAAGCTTCTCTACGTCATTAAACTGTGGCTAACAGCGCCACCAATGGTCGCTCTGGGAACTGCAGTCAGTGTCCTGTTGCATCATCCTGGGCGTTGGCCAACAGTGGCAAACACTGAATGCTGTAAAATAACTGACAATCATATTTTAGTTTATTGGCCCAGGTAGGTTTTAACGTACTCACCGATACAGTCTGGACCCCAGAAACCTGGACAGCAGCTCTTCACCTGCACCTCTTTGTGGCACTCGAAGGAGCAGCCACTGACGGGCCTATTCAGCATGTAGAACCTGCACACAGACGGTCTGTTAACACAAGTTCCTGCCCAAACATATCTAACATAATGTGAACTAGATAATGTGAACAACATAATGTGAACAACGTAATGTAAACAATATAATGTGAACTAGATAATGTGAACAATATAATGTGAACTAGATAATGTGAACAACATAATGTAAACAATATAAAGTGAACTAGATAATGTGAACAATATGTGAACAATATAACGTGAACAATATGTGAACAACATAATGTGAACAACGTAATGTGAACTAGATAATGTGAACAATAAAATAACTAGTACCAGTAACATATAATGTGAACAAGATACTACGACTATAACAATGTGAACTAGATAATGTGAACAACATAATACCAACAGGATAATAACTTGTAACAACAATTAATGTGAACCCCATAATGTCAACGGGATAAAGCAAGCAAGCTAATAATGTGTGCCAACAAGATAATGTGAACCAGATAATAACTTGTGTGAATAAGATAAAAACATTATCTTTCGGGACTTTGGGGGCAGTGTACGTATTGAA
Organism: Dicentrarchus labrax; assembly: GCF_905237075.1. NCBI lineage: Eukaryota > Metazoa > Chordata > Actinopteri > Moronidae > Dicentrarchus > Dicentrarchus labrax. The sequence continues at coordinate 25,028,954 of NW_026136713.1, read as the reverse complement.
AGAACTGAATGATATTTGCTGAATAAAAGAGTTTTATTTAGAAATGTGAGCACTGTGTTCCTCACTTGCAGTCCATAGACATGGATCCGGGGGTCTTTGTGTATCCTAACGGACAGGGAATGTTGATTCTGCAGGAGTGACACTCTGTTCGAGTCCTCAACACCGTCGAGTTGAAGCAGAAGTTCTGACAGAAACAAATACACAGAGGAGAGACAGTCTACGGTTGGTCTACACTCAGCATTCAGATCTTCAGGCTCCTAAAACCTGGTTCACAAGTAAAACCGGCACACTGAACAGTAATGTAGAGTCTGGTGCAGATTTTCAGACTGTCCACGCTCAGGAATCAGGAACATCAGAGAGTCAGTGTGACAGAGCGTAAACAGGAAGTGACTGTAATCACACTGCTGAGATTATCAGCTCCATCTGAATCCACCCAGGAAACACTCACAGGACCTGGAACAGACCTGGAACAGACCTGGAACAGACCTGCCGCAGAGGCAGAGCGGGTCGTACCCAATCAGAAGGTTGTTGGTTCGATCCCCAGCTCCTGGTGGTGCACGGCATTGCTGTGCATCAGTGTGTGAATGTGTATGAATGAGTTAGTTTCTGTTCGATGGACTTTGCCATCACTGAGTGAATGTGTGTGAAAGGGTGAATGTAGTGTAAAAGCGCTTTGAGTAGTCAGAAGGAGCTATATACAAGTACAGGTCCTTTTACCATTTACCTGGAAC